>NC_089838.1:194419859-194549859 GCF_035609145.1 Eleutherodactylus coqui | reverse complement strand
TTCACGCGATCTTTAGTGCAGTATAGCTGCGATCTTTTCATGCGCCTGGACTGCACTAAAACAGTGCTCATCTTAACGAGGTCTTTAAGTAAGCAGCTCCATGTCGCCTGTGAAAACCCCATTTGACTTTAATATTGAATTTTCCTTACGTTATTATTAGACCGGCTGCACACGGCCAGATTTGCATTGCAAAATTTGGAGCTAGAGTCAGCCTCCGAATTCCGCAGCAGATACTGCCCATAACATGATATTGAAAAATACTTTTTCCTGCACACAAGCGGAAATCAATCGCAATTTGCTGCTCACAGAAGAAACATTGCAGTATGTTCTATTTTTAAGCAGATTCCACATGGACGGCTTCCATTGAAGTCAATGGAAGCCGTCCGACCCGCTGCCCTTCGGCAATTGACAAAAGCAGGGTTTAAAAAAAAAATCTGTACTGCGAGCCGTGCGGACTAGCCACAGTACAGAAAAAAAGAAGACATGGCAGGTACACGGGGATGCTAGCTGGCCACAGGGTTGGATTCTGCTGAGGGCTCCAGCATGCGGAATACGACCCGGTCACGTGCAACAGGCCTTAGGCAGGCAGGAAGGGGTCTATGGAATACAAAACAAACAAACAAACAAAAAAAAAATATCGGCAAGTGGTCTAAGGGGCAAAAGACGTTTGGGTACTTCTGCTTTAGAGGAACCAAAGAATAAAATATGTATACACACAGAGGAGCGTTAGATTCTCCTCAGACTGCATGTACTGATGTCCCTGTGCAGAATGTGCCACCCTTTACACTCCCCTTTTTGTTCAAATCTACTCCCAGACTAAAGGTTGCAGCTTCTTCTTAGCCCTAAAGGCATGCTCCATCTCTGCAGTTCATGGCCGCTTTCTTCTGCTCAGTAAACGCACACAGAGGTGACAAATTCTTTTTAGTAAATACACATAGATAAGCGTTAGACTGTCCTCAGTATATATACGTAGAGATGAGGTAGATTCTTCTCAGTAAATACACATAGAGAAGCGTTACACTGTCCTCATTATATACACGTAGAGGTGAGGTAGATTTTTCTCAGTATACAAATCATTTCCCTAGGCTTTAAGGTTTCTGAGAAAAGAACTCTCTCAAATATCGCATATTTTTTCACGCTTAAAATTATTGGAGTTGCGACCCCTTTACTTTTCCTATGTATGACCTAAAGAATGCTTGTGCCAAAATTCACAACAGGAAGTTACATAACAGAGGGGTCACTTACATCTGCACTTAGAATTGAAGAATCAAGTTGCAACCCCTTTAATTTTCCTATTTAGGGCCCAAAAAAATGGTGGAGCTAAATTTAACGTTTGTACAATACAGGGAAGCTATATTACACAGGGGTGCACTTACTTTTGCAATTAGCATTGAATAATTGAGTTGTGACCCCTTTACTTTTCTATCTAGGACCTAAACAATACTCATTCCAAAATTTCAAGTTTGTACAACACCGGGAAGTTAGAGAATTAGCTTAGGTACATAACATAGGGGTGCACTTTTGCACTTAGCATTAATTAATCAAGTTGTGACCCCTTTACTTTTCCTATTTAGGACCTAAAGAATGGTTGTGCCAAATTTCACATTTGTACAACACCGGGAAGCTACATTACATAGGGGTGCACCACTTTATTTTTCCTATTTAAGACGTAAGGAATGGTCGTGCCAAATTTCAAGTCTGTAGTACACCAGGAAGTTAGAGAATTAAATTAGGTACATTACATAGTGGTGCACTTACTTTTGTAATTAGCATTAAATAACCGAGTTGTGACCCCTTTACTTTTCCTATTTAGGACCTAAGAAACGGTTGTGCCAAATTTCAAGTCTGACCAGGCCAAATTTTGGAAATCTGACATGTGTCACTTTAACATAGAATAAGCTCCGTAAAGGTTTTGCATATCCAAGTGATTCTGACTTTGCTTTTTCGCCACATATTGTTCTTCATTTAGGTGGTACAAATAGACCGATAAAGTTTTGTGTATATTTATTAAAAATGCCAAAATTGGAAACATTTTGGGGGGAAAAGTTACTTTTTCATATTTTCAACTGCAATATCTCAAATATGTGCAAACATACTGTACAAATGTTTGATGAGATAGATATTTGTTTACTTTTCTTCTGGATGCACATTTGAAAAACTTTAATTTTTTTAACTGTTTAGGAAAGGTATAAATTTAAAGGGGTTGTCCCGAGGCAGCAAGTGGGTCTATATACTTCTGTATGGCCATAATAATGCACTTTGTAATATACATTGTGCATTAATTATGAGCCATACAGAAGTTATAAAAAGTTTTTTACTTACCTGCTCCGTTGCTGGCGTCCTCGTTCCCATGGAGCCGACTAATTTTTGGCCTCCGATGGCCAAATTAGCCGCGCTTGCGCAGTCCGGGTCTTCAGCAGTCTTCTATGGAGCCGCTCGTGCCAGAGAGCGGCTCCGTGTAGCTCCGCCCCGTCACGTGCCGATTCCAGCCAATCAGGAGGCTGGAATCGGCAGTGGACCGCACAGAAGAGCTGCGGTCCACGAAGGTAGAAGATCCCGGCGGCCATCTTCAGCGGTAAGTATTGAAGTCACCGGACCGCCGGGATTCAGGTAAGCGCTGTGCGGGTGGTTTTTTTAACCCCTGCATCGGGGTTGTCTCGCGCCGAACGGGGGGGGGGGTTTAAAAAAAAAAAAACCCGTTTCGGCGCGGGACATCTCCTTTAACATTAATTATCAACATTTTGAGGAACACTTTATTTTCCTGCACCAAGCCAAGATTACAAAGACTCAAAGGTATCAGAATGATAGATACCTCCTGTGGCAAGGGGATTTTTCACCTGGGGATCGCCGACCTCTCGGACCAGAAATGGAGCACCAAACAGTGTAGAAATACTCTAGGAGACTTCTTTATGTTAGGTGAAAGCGCTGCGGAATAAGTTGGCGCTATACAGATAAAGATTATTATTATCTGGCACCTGCCAGCATTTGTTTGTGTTATATGCTGTGCATGCGGTCTACATTGCTGTGCTGACAAACAAAGTCCATAATTCAGGGTACACAACCCACAGGGTCCCATCACCAACCCCGCCTGGGGTGTCTGGAGGGTGTCGTCCTCCATCAAACAGGTGAAAGGCCCAACTGGTCCACACCGGACCTCAGGCTCCTAGTCCCCGACGCGGCTCCTTCACCGTCTCTCTAGCTCTCTCAGCCAACTTCTCTCTCTAGAGGTAACAGGATCTACTCCTTTTATGTTAGCGTTAACACCTACGGGTATGACAGAACCTATCAGACAAGCTCAGGTTAAACAAACAAAGCAGTAATCTGCAGATACTGTCTTACCATACCCCACAAATGACCCCATTTTAAAAAATACACATCTTAATGTATTTACTGAGGGATGTCATGAGTATTTTGACCCCACAGTTTCTCTTCAGGAGAAAAAAAAATTCATATTTTTGCATGTAGGTCATAACTTTTTTTCTATAGTACACATGAAAATGAGGATTTACAGCCCAAAATGGATACCAGTTTGTCCAGTATTCAGAAACATATCCGTTGTGGCCCTAATCTTATATATGTATGCACCACGGGTCCCAAAATTGAAGGAGCAGCCGGTGGCTGTCAGAACAGACATTTTGCTTAAAGGCGTTTCAGGCCCCATTGCCCACTTGTACAGTTCTTGAGCTGACAAAATGACAGAGAACCCCCACAAGTGACCCCATTTAGAAAACTAGACCCCTTAACAAATTCATCTAGGGGTGTACTGCGTATTTCGACCCCACAGCTTTTGAATAAATCTAAGGAAACAAATTGGGAATAGCGTTTTTTGCAATAATGAAAAGCTGTTTTTCTGTACAGCACACATATGAATGAAGACTTTCACCTCAAAATGGATACCCCCATTTGTCCCGAGTTCAGAGACATACCCATTGTGGCCCTAATCTTCTGTCTGTATGCACAACGGGCTCAAACCAAATGGAGCAAAGTTCAACTGTCTTTTAATTTTTACGTGACCGCCATCATCTTTTGGATAACAGTGATCACGTGGCCCTCAGTAACTGCTCCAGGCTCTTGGCTACCTTTAGTAGCCAGGAGCAAGGAGATTTTACATTTTCCAGGCCCTCCCCAGCTTCTAAGCTTGCATCCGCCATTTTGGCGAGGGGCGCATGCGCCAAAGCTGGGGGTCATCGCCGAAGGCCTTAGGTAAGTGATTTCACCTCTCCTCATGGATCGGATTAGTGACCGGAGGTGAAACTTAAACTTTTTTTCATCCAAAGGATAACGGCAATCATGTGACCAAAAACTGCATACTGCACATCAATTCATGTTGTACAGAGACATGGAGATAATCCCAGTATAGAAATCATTTCGGATCAGAAACAGCTCTAGGAGAGAGAGCTGTGGTAGAGCGGTTTGACATCCAGGTTGCTTCAGCAGCAAACATTAGAGGACAGAGACCCAGACAGGGAGAGCAGAGAGAAGACCATAGAGCGAAGGTTCAAATGCGGAGCAACAATACAATATAGGCAAGAATACAGGGTGAGTACGGGGCTTTGGTATTTAATGTTCAGGCACAGTGCTTTATTAGCACTTTGCTTGATCATTAAAAGCAAGCAGTCAGGAGGGTTTGGCACGGCCAGGGCGCCCTAACTTTCCACTATAGGACGTAACAAGCTTTTAGCAAGATTATGTTTTGCCAAAAAATGCATCCTAAGAGTCAGAAAAACATGGTAATTTGAGAACACATAAACCCAAGTAAATCTCATGTGATCATCATGAAATCACATGACCATCCAGAGAGGACTTTCAGAATTTCAGATAGAAAATTATAAGTAACCGAGGTGATACCAGCTTATCTATCCTGGGAAGTCAGTTACATAACAAATGACATTTTTTCGCAGAGTAGACCTTTAAAAATGGCTGTAAAAATGGTTGAGCATCTTGTTCCATAAGCTTGCAATCAATATCTTACCGTGGCTGATTTTCCTGGGTCACAGTTTCTCCTCGCTGATACCCGTTGTCTGCCACCTGTGTGGTAGAGCGTTTTACAATCTGTTTTAGCTCATGTTCTAGACGCTCCTTTATGGCTTTCACAGTCTCCGGGATCTTTTTCAGCTTTGCTAGACCTTTAATGAGAACTCCCATAAATACTATGCTGTTCTCTTCAGGGTCAGAATCGGGATCTTCTTTGATGTCTTGAAGGCTCAAGTCCTTCACTATAAAAATAACCATTAAAGGAAGTATAAAGAAATAATATGGAACAGACAAAGTAACAGTGCATTGTGTCTTTCCCAAGAGAGGAAAGAATATAAAAAGTATTCAAGGGTATAGGCACTACCAAAGCAGTCAAATTATTCCCAACAGAGAGCCAATAAGTTATAGCTATGAAGTACCAGTATACTTTAGTTACCTGCAGTGCCACAGGCCATCTGAGATGGGTACTGTGCATGAGGCACTGCACATCTCACCTGTTTGCAGAAGAATGTGATGTAATGCCCTGGATACAACATGATGTGATGTTTCTTACTTTAAACTATACATGTTCTATTTGAACAAGTCTAAGGCCTCATGTCCACGGGGAAAATCAGGCCCGCTACGGATTCTCCATGGAGAATCTGCAGCGGGTCCCTCCTGCCCCACGGACATAAGGGCTGAAAATAGAATATACTCACCTGCAGCGGTCCATGCGCGTCTTCCCTTCTTCCCGGCCGGATCTTCTTTCTTCGGCCCGGCGGATGTGCTCGGCACGCCGGCTGCGTGCCGGGCACATCCGCCGGGCCGAAGCAAGAAGATCCGGCCGGGAAGAAGGGAAGACACGCATGGCCCGCAGCAGGTGAGTATATTCTGATTTTAGGTCTCCCGTGCATCCGGATGGCTTCCATAGGCTTCAATAGAAGCCTGCGGGAGCTGTCCGCGCGGGAGACCCGCACCAAATGGAGCATGGTCCAGATTTTTTCTTGCACGCAGATCCGCGTCTGCAGGGGAAAATGACATCCGCAGGTATTCAACTACCTGCAGGTGTCTAATGCATCCCTATGGGCGCAGATCCGCGTGTGGAAAAACCGCTGCGGATTGTAAATTTTAATTTACAAGTGGACATGAGGCCTAAGAAGACTTCCAAATAAATACATTCAATGGAAAATTTAGTTGTACTGGAGTCCCCATGTAAAGGTGTATTCCAGCCTGAAGTATTTGTCAATCCTCTACCAGTCTAGCACTTATCTTCCAGCAGAGTTTGACCACGGAGATACCCCTCCCCAAAAGAACAGGGAACCCTGTTCTGAGCCACAAAAGTTTAGAAAGCGTATGAATGTAGCAACTTTTGAGCATACACCTCGCTGCTCCATTTAAAGTCTTAGGCCCCGAGTGAAACATTCAAGTACAGAGCTCACTCGGCTGTTTCCTTGAGTGCTGTAGGCTTTGCATATGCTAGGCTGCTACAGTCAGTTCCATGAGCTTTAAATGACGCAACAGGCCAGCAGCTCGATTGTCATTGCATTCAAACTCCTGGCCACAGTCTTATGGCTAGGTGGAATGGGGAAAACTGGGACTGCCATTTGGTGATCGGTGGGATCTCAGTGGTAAAAACACACATGATTTAGCATTATTTCTTGTATAATGGATAAGTAATATATGGTAGATCAGTGGGGAGGTGTCACAGAATTGCAGACAGCCAGTACCCAACCCATAACAAAGAGCGCAAAATAACACAAGATACATACCAGTGGAACAGCCCGGACTGCCAAACTGAGAATTATCTAGGAACTTGCGTGGAGTAGACAAATTTGAGACATCGAGAAGTGGAAGTGGAGAATCTTTTGCAAGTGATCTGGATAATAAGAAAAAAAACACTAATAAAATTACTGAAGAATCAATTCAAGACCAATGAATTTCCCCCATAAAATAACAATAAATTATGTTTATCTGTGCTTGACTGTTTCAATAAAGTAGACAAAGACTGTGGGGGGGGGGGGGGGGGGGGGGGACCATTCCAGCAGAGATTTACAGTTGCATGCATTTTAGCC
The DNA here is from genome assembly GCF_035609145.1 of Eleutherodactylus coqui. Lineage (NCBI taxonomy): Eukaryota > Metazoa > Chordata > Amphibia > Anura > Eleutherodactylidae > Eleutherodactylus > Eleutherodactylus coqui. The sequence goes on along the minus strand of NC_089838.1, from coordinate 194,542,834 downwards.
CATGTATGCAGTTCATCCATAGACCCACTGTATGGACATGCTAGCATAAACAGACAGCTTGACCCCCAAGATCTTAGTTTAGGGACATACACTGTCATATCAGTCTAAACAGATGGGCCATCAATAGTTGTTCAGTGGAGGTTTGTCACTTGTGATCCCCGCCGATCAGCTGATTGAAATGACAGCAGGACTTGGGTGAGTGCCGCCATCCCTTCAGTTCATGCCAAGCACAGCACCGTTCATTGTATAGTAGCTGCACCTAGTATATCAGTTTCATTCAATTCACTTCAATGGGATGGAGCGGTTCTCAGGCCGCATGACAAATGAATAATGATGTCACTGGCCTAAGAAGAGGCCACGGTGCTCACTGGGGCACCCTGGCCTCTTCAATCAGGTGATCGGCAGAGATCACAAACGACTGACTCCCACTGATCAACTATTGACGACCTAATCTGAGGAAAAATCATGAATAGTTTAGTCTCGGAAAACCCCTTTAAGCCATCGATGGAGACCAAAGGTCAATGTATCTTGGCTTTTCACGGCATATGCTGAACGAACCCTTCTAACGAATTGTGAACATAGCCCAAGACTAATTTTAAGCGACAACTTCTAGACTATAGCCACTTTATATATAATATTAAGATAGTAAGATATTTTACATGTATAAGATGAATGACGTCACGAGCAAGTGCAGTATTTAGTATGGCACAGACACATTGTACAGCCATTGCTGGGGACGTCAAGCAGCAAAGAAGGGGGCATTGTTTACAACCTCAATTCTAAAAAAAAGTTAAGACACTATGTAAATAAAGGTTAAAAAAATGCGAGAAAGAAAGACGAAAGTGGGATTACACTTGCAAGTAATCAGTTTTTCTCAAACCTATGATGGCGCCCTGCAGAGGACCTCCCACCTCTGGCCAGGAAGTCTGCAGACACACCTCTCCCTATCTCAGTTCTTGGCAAGGAAATCCAAGACGCAAATAAATTAAATCCCAAACCACACTACATATACACACACTTTTCTGTCTTTGCCTATTTTCTGGTTTAATATATATGTATATATATATATATATATATATATATATATATATATATATATATATATATATATAAATAAAACATACACACACACACACAAACTTATACACATATGCATAATATACATACACACACATACATAGCCTGCCTGACCCATCTATTAATAGTAGAATGATTCACTGCTTCCACCTAATTTCTGCCCTGAAATTGCAAAAAGAAGATTTTCTGATTTCTCAGTCTTTAGAAACATCCAAATAATGTACTAGACATCTTTTAACATCTAAACAATAGTAAGAAGCTTCAATCTAAATTGTGAGGGCTCTGAAAAGAAGGTAAAATGTCTTGATCTGTGTAAATCCAACACTACCTTGGGAAAAAAGGAAGGTAGGTTTTGAAGAAACTACTCTATTCTCTGAAATAGCTGTATATAGAGGAAATGCAGACAAGGCTGCTCCATAACTATGTGCAGTAGTGATTGCGAGAAGGAATGGCATTTTGAAGGAAAATAATTTAATGAAGAGGGATTCTAATTATTCAAAAGGAGCAGAAGATGAAGCTGACAAACCAGATTCAGATCCCAAGGAGGAAAACTAGGCTTTACCCTAGGCCTAATGGCAGCCAATAGAAAATGTCTAATTCAAGGGTGATTTGCTATTTTACAATCCAAAACCTAAGACAACATTTCAACCCTTCCAGGTCTTTGTCAAGTCTGCCTTGACAAAGACCTGGAAGGCTTGAAACGTTGTCTTTTGTCCACATGGACTCAATAAAGGACTGGTAATTCTATACTTTACACCATGGATGCTGCCACTTCCTGTATGGATACACAGGATTACGTTTGAGCTTTCGTTCGTAGCTCATTGTGTGGCGTATGTGCATTTGGTTCACCCTCCCATATTGGGTAAGAAGATATCAGTGTGCTGCTGGACTGTCTTGTTTCTCTAATTACTAGGGCCCAGTCTTGTTTGATTTTCTTTAAGAACCAGCGAAATGAAACATGGCAAAAAGGACTATTGATGGAATCCCCAATTTCTGCATCATTATCTAAAAAATTTCCAGATTCAGTGAGCACTCCGACTGGTTAAACCTGACTCTGCTCAAAATAATCTGCAACCTGATTGTTCTCCCCTTTTCAGATGAACTGCTGATAGAGATAGGAGATGTTGCTCCACACGGGAAAAAAGGCCCATTTAGACACAACGATTATCGCTCAAAAGCAGTCTTTTGAGTGATAATCTTTGTGTGTAACTGCACTGATATCGTGCAGTTTTCGTTAAGCAGTCGCTGATCGTTAGACAACGATCAGCCTCATCAGGAATTCACAGCGGGATACAGCTGATACTATTGTTTCAGCTGTATCCCGCTCCCTGAACACAGGCAGGGTATGAAGAACACAGCGGTCTAGCAGTGTTCTGCATACCCCGCTCGGAGCGCTTGGCTGTATAACAGCCGGGCGCTCCTAGTAGAGAACAGCTGGATGCAGAAGACAAGCGGCCCCGCTTGTCTTCTGTATACCCCGCTCGGAGCGCAAAGTGATTGCTCAAAGTATGAGTGATCACCTTGCGTTGTAAAGGCACACAACGATTATCGCTCAAAAGACATCTTTTGAGCGATAATCGTAGGGTCTAAACCAGGCTTAAGGATTTGCTGGTCAGACTCATCAGAAGAAGCTTGGTCCCTCCCTGGCGACTTATGAGATCCCAGTTGCACTGTCCGATGTCCTTTCCCTGCATCTGGAGAAGGAAAGACGATAGAGCTTAAAAGATTGCTAGCAGCACTTCGAAATTTGATGAGTGACAAATCTGATGAGGCCACCATCTGCCCTGCTGAAGAGTCCCAAACCCATGGGTTCCCCAACCCCATGGTCTGGCATCTGTTAGACAAATCAAATGATGTTGTGACTATGGAACACATCTTGGTAGGTTGAAAGGAATGGTCCACCATATCAAGGAACATCTGGCCACTGACGAAATGGTAATGTCCCGATAAAGAGACATAGAATTGTTGTCCCATCTGTGGATGATATCACACTGAAGTGCACGGGACCTGAGCTGAGCCCACCTGACTGCCGGAATACAGGACACCATCAATCCTAAAATGGACATGGCTTCTCTCAAGGTGCAAAGATGATTTAGAAAAAGATACAGAGCTCTGCACCTCACTAGCAACTGCTCTTCTGAGGAAGAAAAACATTTGACAAGACAAGTCTTAAAAAAATATCCAGAAAAGTGCATCTGCACGAAGGATTCATATTGGACTTTTTTTTAGACATATTCCAAACCAGATCTGAGATTATTCTGCAAACCACTTGAAGATCTTTAAATGCCTGCTTTTCGGAGTCTGAGACAATTAAGAAATCGTTCAGGTATGGCATTATCAGAATTTTTTTTCCTGCTATTATACCGTATTTACTCGAGTATAAGCAGAGTTTTTCAGCACAAAAAAAAAATGTGTTGAAAAAGCCCCCCTCAGCTTATACTCGAGTGACTTTTAAAAAAACGCAATACTCACCTTTCAGCCGGCGCCTTGTCCCTGGCGCGATGCTGTCCCCGGCGGTGTGGTAAGCTGCTTCAGTCTTCTCCCCGGTTTGGTTCTGAAATACCCCATTTTCAGCGCTGTGTGAGGAAGCGCTGTGATTGGATCGCGCTCCGGCCAATCGCAGGCGGTGCTCAATAAACCAATCACAGCCATTCAGTGAATGACATCACTAAATGGCTGTGATTGGTTTATCAAGCGCCGTCTGTGATTGAGTGGCGCTCAATCCAATCACAGCGCTTCCTCACACAGCGCTAACGGCGGGGGATTTCAAAACAAAGCCAAGGAGAGGACAGCAGAGAGAAGACTGAAGCAGCTTGCCGCACCGCCAAGGAGAGCATCGTGCCTAGGAAGACATTCTGGCAGTCTGCTCCCTACTTTGTTTCAGAAGTCATTGGGGATCTTTATTCTTGGGATCTACTGGAGGCTTGACTACAAAGCCTCTTTGATTCTAAGCAAATCTGTGCCTTTTTGCACCTCTGCTTCTTAGCTCTTTGTCCTTGAACAAGTTTATGGGCCCGAAAGGAAGCAAAAAGTCTATAAATAAAGGGAAAAGATTTCTTTTTATCTGAAGCTGTGTCCAGGAGTTTCTCTAAAAGAAGGACCAAAAAGGCGTTTGCCTGAACAAGGAAAGCCATAAAGTCTATTCTTTGAAGCAATGTCCCCCTTCCAAGCGTCAACCACAAAGCTCTTCTGAATGAGTTGGAAAAAACGGAGGCTCTAGCAGATAGCTTTATCACATCCACAGAGACATCAGACATAAATTCAATAGCAGAAGACAAGGAAGGGAAAGAAAATAGGATCTTGATTCGCTCCTCCAACTGATTTATCCAGGCCTTCAAAGCAAGGGCTACAGAGGTGGTATCAAAATTAGGCCTAAAGAATGAAGGAGATGCCCCCAGGACTTCCTCAAATATATGTCTGCTCTATGATCTAGGACATCAGGAGGGGAACAGAGATCCTCAAATACAAGAGAATTTCTTCTAATCATTTTAGCAACTGGGGCATCAGTCTTGGAGGGATCTGTCCAGGCTAAGGAATCTTCTTCAGTAAAATAATTTCTTTTAAGAATTCTTTGAACAAAAAAAAAAGAAGAAGAATTTTATCGGGATTATTTTACTCAATCTTAATGAGGTTCTCAACATTTTAATTTACTGGAAAGGAGCACTGTGATTTAGGGCCCAACTTCTCAAACATGGCATCCTCAATAGATCTGTTTCCTAGACTCTTTATGGGCGATAGTGGCCCTTACTGCCCTGATTAAATCAATCCTCGTCTGCCAACTACTGTGTTCCACAATTAGCATCCTCATCAGAAAGAAGAATACGATGATAAATAGAACTTTCCTTCCTCCTGTTATGAATCTTCTAAAGACTCGCTCCAACCAGAATGATGTATCAGAAGAATGGCAGTTTGACAAGTACTTTTAAGCTGTTAAGAGGAGGTCAAAAAATGATTCAAACACTAATCAGGAATAGATAAAGAGGAGGTTTTATCCGTAGCAATATTGTCAGTACATCTTTGACATAATTGCTTAACATGAGAATTGGGAAGCTTCTTTTTACAAATAGGATATTCTCAGTTTTTCCATTTTTTGCGTAAACTTTCCTAGGTTCTTTAATCTGCAATGAAGTGATACAAAAACATCACCCGTATAATAATTTCCCCATGATAGGGCTTACCACCCAAATAATCACGGGATTTGATGGTTTGGATCAATCTTTATCTAGGCATTGGAATCCTTTTCCACCTTCCGATATAGTTGAGGAAAATGGTCCCAGACAGGAAGGGCTAGCTGGTGTTGACAAATGGAAGGCTGTTGACACCAAAAGATATGCCAGGCCAATATATGGCTGCCGCCAGACTTAAAATACACTGTCCTGAAAGCGACCATCCACAAGAGAGAAGAAGGAAGATCAAAGACTCTCCTAAAATGACCACTTTAAACAATTTAAAAAAAAATGGCACTGGTCGACCCATCCACCCAAAGCCTATGTTTCATGAAACCACCCATCCCAATGCCATGATGTCAGAAGTGACGTGGCGCCTTCATTCCATAAGTGACAAATCGCCCCTGGAGCCATACCGGAAACCACACAGGCCTGCAGCGCCACAACCAGAAGCTATAAAAAGAAAAGCAGAGTCATTCAGCGCAGCCTCCTGAATGGGAAGGCAACTTCCAGGAGCCCAAACTCCTTCAGGTTTACAAAAGCCCTCTCAACCATAGCCTGCTCACAGCTATGAAAGTGGCAGACAGAGGAGACAGGCACCTTAAAAAGGTGTCCTAGCTCAGCTAGGAGCTCCTATCACACAGGATACCCAAATGAACACCTGAATCCCCAGCATCAGACTCCAGGACTGCTTCCAGGGAAGACTCAGATCCCTTAGGAACACCACAATTTCACTCAGTGAGTGGAGTCCTGCAGCCAGAGGTATGCCTCTTTATCCATGACAATACCCAGGAACCTACTGGGCTGGACAGGAAACCTGAACGGATGTAGGGAAAGGTGTTAACCGCTTTTATCTTTTCCCCATTTCCTGTCCAGCAATGAGAGGTCCTCATCAGGAGGGCCATCATGGGTGCGAGGGGAACATTAACTCATTTAGAAATCGATGGCAGCAACACATCTCACAAAAGTTGGTACAGGGGTAACAAAAGGCTTAAAAAGTAAGCGGTACTAATGAAAAACAGCTAGAGGGTAAATTTTATACTAAAGTCTTATAAGACCGTTTCCACACGGCCGAGAAAAGTTGAATGAGCTTTGTGCGTTGCGAGATAAATTATTATAAATTAAATTGGTCTCACTTTCGACTTCCAATAAGTGTTCTATGTTCAATTCTGAATAAACTATGATCAGAGATTTCCAAATGATTGCACTTTTTTTTTACATATGGATTTAACACAGCGTCCACCTCTAATTAGCATACGGCATGGGAAGACCTTCTGGGGGCGATAGCTGCTATGTCAAGATGGAACCCAGAGTTTAAGAAAAATACAGCTACCATTCAATTCCTCATCAGGACGCACATCTACAAGTATATTGCGCTGGGAAGCCAAAAATATGTCAGACTATGGCCTTGCAAGCCGTGCCTCTGCAGTGACCACCGCGGCTCACCTCCTCCCGGCGTCTCCCCACTCTGCTATGTGCCGGCTGTCGCCCAGCCGACACATGCGCAGAGCAGAGACGGCGCGTCAGAGATGACGTTTCTGTGCGGGCCTCACAGAAATAGGACATGCCGCGATTTGTTTACCGTGCGCGTTTTCACACGGTCAAATCGCAGCTGTCTGCATATGATTGCATTATCTAATGCAATCCTATGGCAGAGGGAGCGGTGAAAATTCTACTGGAAATCCCACTGCTGAATTTCCGCCTGTGTGGAGGAGGCCTTCCGTTAAACCATAGCTGTCTCATACAAGGGTAGTGCCGCCAATTTATTTTTTCAGCACATTCTACAGGTTATCAACTGTTATTAAAAGAATACTACAGATCTGTGTGAATGACTACATATACAATGCACACTGCCAGGAACCTGCCACATAGAATTTAGTGTGGGATATCTTGTTAACACATACGATGTTAACACCATATCAAACCATCTGCAAATCGAAGGATCCACTTGTAATGTGTCTTGTGCACTCAGTAAGCGTCTTCCAATAGCCATGAGGTTTGCAGTACAGCAAACACTGAAGAAATGGCTACATCAGCAATCTCTGTACTTCCTGGCAGACTGATTTCCCTTGGAAAATGAAGGAGATTGTACAGCTTTAATATGTGCTGACTGGTGACCTTATATGATAATACAGCTCCTGAGGGGAATGCCCTCAAATTAAAAGCAACAGAAAAAAAGTCACAATGCAACCATGCTTCATTCAAACAATGTAAGACTACTGGGCACGGACTGCATTTCAATCATGATGTGATAGGATTCAGGAGGAAAACATACAAGTTGTGCTACAGATATAACCTAGGTGGAAAAGATTCCGTGGATTTTGGGCCCCCTGTCCACGACCGTAGCAAAATATCGGCAGCGATATTCATCGCGGGGGAGCAGGTGGTTGAGCTATCAGTTCTCTGCGCAGAGCCTATCTGACAGATAGGCTCACTGCGGAAAATCGCTGAAAATCGCAGCATGACGCGATTTGGATCCCACGAGCAGAGTATACCCAGGATATTCTTCTCGTGGACGCCACGACTGCACTTTCCATAGCAACCCTATGGAAAGCGTTCACTGTGTTGCCCGCGGACGGATTATCGCTGCGTGTAACGCAATGAACAATTGCCCGTGGGCAGAAGCATTAAAGGTCTGCACCTAAAAAGGTTAATTGTCCACAGAGCCAATTGTCTAGAGCTTTCTGCATTTCAACGGAATTCTAAAAAATTTCTAATTGTCCTTAAAGGGGTTTTTCAAGACTCAGATATTAATTATTCATTCTCAGGATAGGTTATCAATATCAGATTGCTGGAGGTCCACCACACAGGACCAGGCAGAGTGCCGTACACTGCATAGCAGCTGTGCCTAGTATACCAGCTCAATCCCATTTACTTGAATGGGACAGAGCTGTTCTTCAAAAAAACCCTTTAAAATAGGTGCCTGTGACAAGATTGTAAAAAAACTGACACTGTAAAGAAGAAGAAGAAAAAAAAAGAAATACATACTCGTAGTATAGGATTACCATAATTCTTTGCCGTTGCCAGTCTGCCACTTCCAGCAGGCACTGGTCCTTCTTGATTAAAATTGAAAAGGCAATGATGAGGGATCCCAGTGACATCACATGTGGCAGCGATTGGCTGCCATGATCATGTAATGCATCATCACATCAATGCCACCTTATTAACTTCAAGGATGAACAGTCATTTATCCATAAACAACAGTTTAAGTAAAATGTTTGTTCACCATGAAGTACCAAGTCACGAAAAACTTTTCTCGAAAATTCCATGATGTGCTGCTGTTCCTCTGGACATCATCATTCCGCTTGTCAAAGCCAAGGGAACCTCTACAGCCTAGCATTGAGTGGACGGTGTCAGTATGAAGACACACCCCGGTTGCTAGTTTATTCATAAATGTGCAGGATGAATAACAGGAGGAACAGAAGAAAAAAAAAAGTTCTAAGGAGAAATGGCCCAGAATTGTGATTTCACAGGGAATAAAAGAATCTACTAAATAGACATTTCAAAAGAGCCAACAGGTCCTTTAAAAGGCTTTTTAAAAAGACGTTGGGGTATAATAGACAGCTCCGCATTGAAAATACTTGTCAGTCCCGACGCTGGCGATCAGTGCACAAGATACACATAGCAGCACCAGCAACATGTTGCAAAAATATCTGTATAAGAAACTGTAGCCCAGACTCAGACTCTGCCGCAAATGTAATGTTTTTATATAATAGGCTCATATATTACAGACTAGCTTACCCGTCGCGCGTTGCTGTGAAGACAGACATATATTCATTCGTTTTTATATGTCTAGATAACAACCAATCACAGCGCAGCTTTCATGTTACCTCAGTGGTATAATATATAACAACCAATCACAGCGCAGCTTTCATGTTACCTCAGTGGTATAATATATAACAACCAATCACAGCGCAGCTTTCATGTTACCTCAGCAGTAAGAGAAATAACAACCAATCACAGCGCAACTTTTATTCTGCCTCAGCAATATAAAAAATAGCAACCAATCACAGCGTAGCTTTCATGTTACTCTGCGGTATTATGTATAGCAACCAATCACAGCGCAGCTTTCATGTTACCTCAGTGGTATAATATATAACAACCAATCACAGCGCAGCTTTCATGTTACCTCAGTGGTATAATATATAACAATGAATCGCAGCACAGCTTTCATGCAACCTCAGTAGTATAAGAAGTAGCCACCAATCACAGCGCAGCTTTCATGTTACCTCAGCAGTATAAGTAGCCACCAATCACAGCACAGCTTTCATGTTACCTCAGCAGTATAAGAAATAGCAACCAATCACAGCACAGCTTTCATTTTACCTCAGCATTCTCAATATCCAGCAATTGTCTTGCGAAACGGTCGGCGGTGCATCATTTTCTGGTTGAACACTCATCCCGTTGCTCGTAATGCCTTTTGCTTTTGTGCTTGAGATGGAAATCAAACGATCTTTGTCTGGGGGGCATAACTGTCGACGATGCTCGCACGCGCGCCACCTATCGTAGGATAGTTGTACTATGCCAGTAATCTTCCCAGGAGTGTACTCAGCAACTTCCCAAAGTCTCATGGCAATTGGATGAATGGTATAGTAATGCATAAAGGACAGACAGACAGACATACATTCATTTATAAATATCAGGAAGTGAGAGAATTAGATTCCGTACGTAAAATTTGGACGCTAATTCTTTTGCGCATAGAATTGAATAATCGAGTTGGGACCCATTAGCTTTTCCTATTTATGGCATAATCAATGCCCGTGCCAAATTTCAAGTTTCTATGTGAGAAAATTACATTCCGTACGTAAAATTTGGACGCTAATTCTTTTGCGCATAGAATTGAATAATCGAGTTGGGACCCATTAGCGTTTCCTATTTATGACATATTCAATGCTCGTGCCAAATTTCAAGTTTCCATGACCTTGGGAAGCGAGAAAATTAGATTCCGTACGTAAAATTTGGACGCTAATTCTTTGGCGCATAGAATTGAATAATCGAGTTGGGACCCATTAACTTTTCCTATTTATGACATAATCAATGCTCGTGCCAAATTTTAAGTTTCTATGACATTGGGAAGCGAGAAAATTAGATTGCGTACGTAAAATTTGGACGCTAATTCTTTTGCGCATAGAATTGAATAATCGAGTTGGGACCCATTAGCTTTTCCTATTTATGACATAATCAATGCTCGAGCCAAATTTCATGTTTCTACAACATCGGGAAGTGAGAGAATTAGTGGCAATGATGGAAATCGAACGATCTACGTGGGGGGGGGGTCGTAACTGTCGACGACGCTTGCACGCGCGCCATTTATCGTAGCATAAATGTACTATGCCTATAATCTTCCCAGGAGTGTACTCAACAACTTCCCAAAGTTTCATGGCGATCGGATGAATGGTGTAGTAGCGCATAAAGGACAAACACACAGACAGACAGACAGACAGACACGCATACATTCAATTTTATATATATAGATGTTCAACACGGACATGTGCATCCATATAAACACAATATCCACATCATACATGTCAGAACATCCATGGTATACTATAGCAAATCTTCAGATGCAAGTATGAACTTCAAATGTAATATAGTCACCATATCAGTATAAGATCGGTAACAGACAGTACCAATCACACTGCCAAACAGATATTAAAGTGGTGATGCTGAGCTTGGAGTGCAGTCAGGAAGAGAAGAGGGTGCACCCACATGCAGGGACGGTTCATAGATAACGTCACCCCCTTTCTCAATGCAGCCATTAACTGCTGATGCAGGACAGAAAGCCATCTCTATTCAGTGCACCCATTTTCTCCCTCCTGGATAGCAGTTAAAGGAGATGTCCCGAGGCAGCAAGTGGGTCTATACACTTCTGCATGGCCATAATAATGCACTTTGTAATGTACATTGTGCATTAATTATGAGCCATACAGAAGTTATAAAAAGTTTTATACTTACCTGCTCCGTTGCTGGCGTCCTCGTCTCCATGGAGCCGACTAATTTTTGGCCTCCGATGGCCAAATTAGCCGCGCTTGCACAGTCCGGGTCTTCAGCTTTCTTCTATGGAGCCGCTCGTGCCAGAGAGCGGCTCCGTGTAGCTCCGCCCCGTCACGTGCCGATTCCAGCCAATCAGGAGGCTGGAATCGGCAGTGGACCGCACAGAAGAGCTGCGGTCCACGAAGGTAGAAGATCCCGGCGGCCATCTTCAGCGGTAAGTATTGAAGTCACCGGACCGCCGGGATTCAGGTAAGCGCTGTGCGGGTGGTTTTTTTAACCCCTGCATCGGGGTTGTCTCGCGCCGAACGGGGGGGGGGGTTTAAAAAAAAAAAAACCCGTTTCGGCGCGGGACAACCCCTTTAACAGCAGCTCCAGAAGTAGTCATCAGGGTGTACAAACAACGCAGATCAACAAGACAACATGTCACACTTACTGAACAGCATGGTATCTTGTGCGCCAAAATGTGTGACTTTTCTGTGTTTTTTTTTTCCACTGACCCCACTACTTTCCAATAAAGAGGACTGGGTGGCTGACAGCTCATCATATTTACTAGAATTTACACCAGAAACTAAGATTTCAGATTTAGTGCACACATGACCTGAAGGCTATGCATCTTACTATATCTGGCAAACTTCATGCCAGCACCATCTAGGCTGGCATTTTAGACATTTTTCTAAGTAAATCTGCCCCCAAGTACTTTGGATTCTAGTAAATAATACACATAGATCATAAAGCCAAAAACTAAAAAGACATTATTTAAGAACATTAATTTTCTGTAACGGTTTGTCTTAACGAAAATCTGAGAAGCCAGAATAAAAATAAAAAATTAAAAAAAAAAATAAATTAAGAGGTGTGGTGTGAATTCTACCTCACTTGAGCCTTCTCAGTTCCCAGAATATTGCCAATTGCCCTTGGGCTGAAGACAGGAGATAGACTAGTTTGCTTGAGATGCTATATATAGATAGTGGTTGTAAGACTTTGTATCCATAGCAACCAGATTGTCAGACAGCACTCAGCTGTTCAGTTTTAACCTGGATTGGCACTATTCTGACAGCAGAAAAGTAACTTAGCAGCAGTAACATTACGCCATTCTAATGCTGCAGCATTGATTAGGTTGGGGGAAAAAAATGCACATATTATTAAATACTGTGTTTGCCTGAAAATAAGACACTGTCTTACATTATTTTTTGCCCCAGACGAGGCACAGTGTCTTATTTTTGGAGGGGTGGGGGGTATGGGTGGGCGATTATACTTATCTGGTCCATGGCATTCTGATGCCTCACAATGTCTCCGGCAAGCTGCAGTGTCCCCGCGCTGACATATCAGTGTCTTTCTGGTGAGGGGGCTTTAAATACCCCGCCTCCAGCAAAGCGAGCGCTGTGATTGGATCGAGCGCCAGCCAGTCACAGCCGAATTTCGATGAGCCAATCACAGCTATTCAGTGATGTCATTCACCGCCGGAGACTATCGCGGGGCATTGGGGAGCCGCGGACCAGGTGAATATTGATTTTTTTTTTTTTTATGTAGGTTAGCTAGGGCTTATTATTGGGGCATGGCTTATAATCAGGGAAAACAGTAGGTTGTAAGAAAATGTTACCATACCCGCTTCTAGTCTTATCTTGATTCCAGCGGCCCACACGGCTGGTGGACTTAATGTACAGGTGACGATGCAGCTCATCAATCAGAACTGAGTGCATGTTCATCTTCTTACTGTGAAGCTCAAGACGTAGGTCACTGAGACCTTCTACCTGGAGTAACGGTCCTTCCAGCGAGTCCACCGCAGACACCTACACCAAAAGAAAGACAGTATCAACTAGAGAAACGTGCAAGAGGCAATATCTTATTCTCTTATAATAGTTCATAAAGTCTTCCCATGCCAGTGCTGGGACTTGTGTCCCACTTTCTATGAGGAACACTTCAAATATGAAAGAACACAAAGTTGTGATGAGAAGCATTCTTGAAGCATGACGAACACACAAAGGGGGCAATACAGCATCACTCAACAACAGTCCTGTGATGAGCTTCAATGTCTCCTAAAAACATCAAAAAGGACTAAGGCCCATTTAGACACAACGATTATCGCTCAAAATTCGCAGAAAAGCCATCTTTGGAGCGTAATGTTGTTTCTAACTGCACTGACATCGTGCAGTTTTCGTTAACAAATTGCTGATGGTTCTCTTTAAGGGATGCTGAAAGACAACGATCAGCCTTATCAGGAAATCACAGCGGGATACAGCTGATACTATTGTTTCAGCTGTATCCCGCTCAGTGAACACAGCTGAGGTATGAAGAATACAGCGCTCCAGCTGTGTTCTACATACCCTACTTGGAGCGCTCCGCTGTATAACAGCGGAGCGCTCCAAGAAGAGATAAGCTGGATGCAGAAGACAAGCGGCCCCGCTGGTCTTCTGCATACCCAGCTCGGAGCACAAAGTGATCGCTCAAAACTGTCAATCAAACTGCCGTTTGAGCAATCAACTTGCCCTCTAAATGCACACAACGATTATCACTCAAAAGTCGTTGCATCTAACCCAGGCTTAAAAATGCAATAAGTCATTTACACTACCTAGCAAACGTTTTAGAAAACCTTCCAGTTTTTATTGCTGTTTACACAGTTTAACGTCTCAAATGTACTTCAAAATGAAAGCACAGAACAAACAAGTTAAGATGAATAAAAAACAGACTAACTTTTTTTCACCAAATTAAATCTAGATTGTTGACTCTTCAAAGTAGCCACCTCTAGCTAATATAACAGCTTTACACAATTGAGGCATTCATTCTACAATTACATTCAGATATTAATCGGAAATTTCTACCCAAGATACTTGCAGAAGTTCCCACAAATTTGCTGCACTTGTAGGTTGCTTTGCTTTCTCCCTTCTGTCCCATTCATCCTAAAGCTGCTCAAATGGGGTCCTAGTCTGGAGAGTGTGCAAGCGATTCCATTCTTTGAGGCCTACCAAAGCTTCTTCTCTTCTTTAGTAGTTTTGCATTAACCTAGCAGAATATTTTGGATCATTGTGTTATGTAATATAAACCCCGGACCAACTAGGCGTACACCAGAGGGTATTGCATGGTGTATCAAAATGCTCTGGTAGACCTTTTTTGTCCAGTGGGCCAGTCAAATTGTGCAAGTTGCCAACTCTGAATCCAGCAACAGACCATCAGGCTTCCTCCTCCATGTTTGACAAGTGGCATTACGCATTCAAGATGCATGCTTTCACCTACTCAACTACATACAAAAACCCTGCATCATGTAGCAAACGTGTCAAATTTTGATTCATCAGCTCATAAGACTTTCTTCCACTCTTCAGTAATCCACTGGAGGTGAGGCTTGGCCCAGGCAAGAATTTATTTTTTATTTTGCAATCTTAGCAGTGGCTTTCTTACAGATACTCTATCTTCAGGTTTGACAGGCAGAAGTCCTGTTTAGTTTTTGCTGCATTAAGGTCTGCTTGAAGATTTTATGCTGTGAGCTGCCAATTAAGCAATGTGAGAACTCAAAAACGTTTCTGACTTTGTAGTGGCCTTTGGTCTGCCAGACCTCTTCCTGCCAGAGTTTTCCCCAGTTCCAAGTGCCTTTTGATGGTATAGGAAACTATACTGAGTGTCACTTTTTTGGCAATTTCTCTGACCTACACTACTGTGGATTATAATTGCCGGTCTGTCTTTGGTTAATTACCTTTGCTATTATACTGGCAAAACAAGGTGCGCTGTCCTGAAGAACAAAACTGTCCAAATCCTGCCCTAGAGGGTGTTGTTAAGCAGTCTGTTCCAACACTGGTTATATAGAATCAGAGAGCTTGAAAGTAATTAACAAAAGTTCTGACACCTGTAGGAATAGTTTGCATCTAGTTTCAAGCCATAATTTGATTTTTCTGTGCTGCAGAGCAGCTGTCCATGATGTGCTCCCTGAGAAAAAGCCCTTAGTCTGAATTTATTAATTTTAACCAATCATGTTTTAGGTGAAAATGTCATAATATTTTTATGCTTTTAACTTACTTTTGAACCATTTCATGTAATTTGCTGGACTTAGGGCTAATGTACACAGACTGATTTCTGCCACGTTTCACACGGAGGAAATCCGCAGTGTTATTCCACAGCTATTAGCTTCTATTGACTCCAATTGCTCAATGTTCACGCTGCAGAATTCCACAGCGTGAAAGACATCGTGGCATGCTATAATTGTTGAAGAAAACCATGCGGCCATTTTTCTATTGTAGTCGATGGAAGCCATCCGTCACGCGATACTTCCGCTGTGACCACAGCGAAAGTATCGCGTGATTATTTGTCACCGCCCACTGCCGGCACGTAATGCGCTGTACTGCGCATGCGTACTGGCACGCAAGGCGAGACTTACTTGCCTCTCCGCATCCGCCATGCATGGCATCTTGGGGGAGGGGGGCACCCAGTGTCAGACTCCGCTGCAATATTCTGCTGGCGGAGTCCGCCACGGCCGTGAGCATTAGGGCCTTAAACTGTGTTAACCCCTTAAAGATCTGCTTTTTTTTATTTTTTTCTCCCTACTTTAAAAAAAAACCATTTTTTATATTTCCATCAACATCACTGGCTGCAGGCTTTTTTTATTGTAGGAGGAGTTGCATTTTTCAGTAGTACAATTTAATGCAACATATAATGTCATGAAAAACTTTGGAAAAAATTCTAAGTGAAGTGAAATGGAAAAAAAAAATTAATTTCCCCAATTCCGTGTGTGGGGGGAGGAATCATTGCAATACCCCTTTAACCCCTTTAAGGCTGCCTTCACACGGGCGAGAAAAATCACACATGACGAGAATATTGTTCTTCCTTGTTACAAGTCACTGGTTAGAGCACACATGGAATATTGTATACAGTTTTGGGCACCGGTACTCAAGGACGACATATCAGAGCTTCAGTGGATTCAAAGACGGACAACTAAATTAATAGAAGGAATAGGTGGACTACAATACCCAGAGAGGTTATCAGAATTAGGGTCATGAACAGATCAATGCTTATGCAAGATTTGACTTCAAAAGGGTTAACCGCCTGTAATATATCAGAAAATGACCAATACTAGTACTGAACACCACATGCATCGTTGTTTATACATCTTTATCCATTTTTAATTATGATTTTAACATTCATAAAGTCAAGTATAGAAAGCAGGATGAAAAAAAAAAAAATACATTCTGCTTCAAACTAGAGAAAAGGCTTTAAACTATAATTTATATTCTGCGTCAATATGGAAACGGTTTAGACAAAAGGCTAATTATCTTTATTAACATTCTGGCATTGTTGTAAAGCAATCAGGGCAAAATGAGTGGAAAAAGAACATTTGGCATAAAATTATAAACAAATGTTCCAGTTGATGCATTTATTAGATACGGTCATTTGCTTGCACTATTATTCTCTATTCATAGGGCTACTTTAGGCTGGAAATTGTTTTTTCTAACAGAGCTTTTAGGGAATAGTTTGAAATATGTTCACTCCAAACTTTGGGCTATAGTTTTAGGTCTATAAAAGTTTAGTCCTGGTCACACCAAAGGGCTACATAATTCTCTGATTGGACTGCATGTGATTAACAGGAGTTCTCCAGAACCTAAATCTTAAGAGAAGTCATTAGTATCAGATTGGTGAAGGAATGACTACCAGCAGGCCTGCCAATCAGCTGTTTGACGAGTCTGCGGGCACAGTTGCAGTGCCTGGTATTGAGGCTTAACCTCACTCACTTGAACAGGACTGAGCAGCATATAGAGACGTGTGACCAATGAATGCGATGCCACATCAGTAGAAGGTGCAGCGGTTACCCGAAAGCTGCGGCTTGTCACAGCAGCTGATTGGTGGAGGTGCTGGGAGTCCCTTTCCTAAAGATTGGTTATCAATATTTTAGTCACACTCCATCACTGCAATGCAATCTCCAATAGACAGCAAACGTTGCAGCATTAGGATTAAAGTAACTTACAAGGAAAATAGAATTGGACGCTTCAATTCTAGTATATAGTACTACTTACTATAATGTGAAGCTTCCATAAGCCATTGTCCACGTTTCCTATGGAAAAGTTACCAGCAAGACCAAACCGTCCACAGACCCAACATTCATAGACCTCAAAATCTTCCCCCTCTCCATTAGGTTCCATTTTCTTAACATTTTCATTAAAGGCAATGTGCAAAATTAGAAAACACGGCTGTTTTCTTCCATGCACCGGGCTCACCTGCTCAGGTTGTGTGGTATTGCATTTCATCCCCATTACCTTCAATGTAAGACCAGAGTAGCCATGGACAGGTGCGGCGCGGCTTCTGAAAGAAACCACCTATGGTTTTCTTATCCTGTACAATCACTTCTATGACAATGTTAAAGGGTTGAACCCCAATCAATTATCAACACGGAGCAATCCAAGGTTACGTAAAGTGCTTTGAAACAGATTTAAAATCTTTCTAAAATACCTTTAAAGACTCTTTCTTGCGAGCGGTGTCACCTCCCACTTGGGTTTAACAAGCGGAGCTGTTGGTGGGGAGAGGATGCTGGACATGTGGCCCTAGTTCAGTAGCTAGAAACTACACTTACCATGATGCATTGCCAGTTTCACTGCTCTTCACCCAAGAATACAGAGAATGGAGTTAAGGCCCGTTTAGACACAACAGTTATCGCTCAAAATTAGCTCGAAAACCGTCTTTTGAGCGATAATTGTTGTGTCTAAACACGCTGCTATCATGCACTATTCCTTCATAGCTTTAAAAAAAGGTAAAAATCAGCGATAAGCCTTGTCAGCGCTGTGCTGAGTTCTCAGCGAGATGCCAGCTGATAGCAATCTTTCAGCTGGTATCCCGCACAGAGCTCTCAGCGATGGCTCCAAAAACAAAGCAGCTCCTATTCTTGGCGCTATCAGCTCAGCGGGATAGCAGCTGACAGCTTCGAGAACAAAGCAGCTGTTTGCACGAACAAAGCAGCTGCTGTTCTCAGAACTGTCTGCGGTGCCTCGCTCCACCTGCAACAACTCTTAAGTAGCTATTTAGCTACCTAAACGTTTATGCAAAGATGATCGCTCAAAACTGTCACTCAACCTGTCGTTTGAGCGATTTTTGAGCAATCATCTTTCAGTGTAAATGGATCATTAGCCATTCCTACTAGCTGGATAAGATTAGTGGGCTGCCACTTGGAACAATACTCTTAAATGGCAGGTCTGTGCTTTTTTTTCACTCCACAGTCACTGTACATCTCTCTCGGGTGAGTCGAGCAGGCAACCCCACGTACCTGTCATTTCTTTACAACAGATGACTGAAGACACTTGCCGTCGATCATGCGCAGTACAGATTTTCTTTTTAAATATCTGTATGTCAATTGTGGATGGGTTGCGGGTCGGACGGCTGCCATTGACTTCAATGGAAGCTGTCCGCGTGGAGTCTGCACAAAATTAAAACATGCTGCGATTTTTAATCCGCTCATGGAAATCGCAATGGTTATCTGCCCATCTAAGTGATATGCGAATGTTCTACTTTTTCAATAGGCGCAAAATACCACATATCATCCGCGTTGGTGACGATCGTGAATTCCAAAATTGAAAACTGCCCGCATGAGACCTGCCTGAGGCTGCAGGTACCCACGTCATCGCCTAGCAACAGCACAGGAAAAACAAATATTTGAAGAAAAAAAAAAAATCTATACCGCGCATGACTGATGGCGAGTATCCACAGCCATCCGTAGTAAAGAAATGTCAGGAACGCAGGGTCGCCAACCGGGGTCAGAGACAGATTCCGCTACACATTTCCACATGCGGAATCTGACTCAACCCTGTGCAGCCGGCCTAACAGATATAGTACTTGTTCGCAGCCGCAAAGGTGAAAGTGACAGTAGTTGTGAAATTACAAGCGCTCGTCAGCGAGGGGGCACGCTACTGGGCACACTTGGCATTAGCTGTGAAAAACAGAATTCTATGTGTTCATGGAGGCCCCGGCAGGATAGCGTGCAGGACCATCGCCAATACATGATGGAGGTACATAGCTGTGCTTTATGAACACCAGTAAAACGTTACAGACAAGTAAAATAGTATCACTGAAAGGAAACATTTACATAACAAAACTTTGCTAACTTTATCTAGAGTGAAGTGTATAATGCATTCATTGATTGATATATTTTAATGAGGAGAGACCCCATAAAAGAGAAAAGGCGATGATGAATTTCTCCATTTGCAAAAGTATGGCTAACAGACTGATTATCGCTTATTATAAACTAATCCTGTGTGTGTGTGTGGGGAAGGGGGGGGGGGGGTCTTGGCATATGCAAGCAGCACATTTGATTTGTGAACATGGTAAATGCGAGGATGTGCCATTACCTTGTACTGACCTTGGATACACTTATAAACAGCAATCACATCCAAGATGCTAGTTTTCTAATGTAAATCATCAGTAAATTGGCCAGTCTTTCTCCATAAATCACAGCTCATATTTCATGGGCTTAGTTTATGCAAATAAAATTAAGGACCATTTCCAAGGCAAGGTCCATCCTTTATTAGTGTTAGTGTCTGAAAATGACCGTGGTTAAAAGACAAAAATAAAAATTATTAAAAAGGACAGCGGTTGCCACTGTTAATACGCACACACTTATCTCCGCTGCATTGGGAGAGAGGTTTCAAAACAAGTCCAAGTGGAAAGTCACCCATAACCGGGTGCAGACGTGGGGTACTTTTACATGTAGTGATACCGTGTAAAAGCACCATATGGGCCCTCTAATACAGTCCGATAAATCATCCAGATTCCGCATCCAGCAGGAATCTGAACAATCATTTGTTCGCTTCTCGTTCGTTGTTCAGTTTCTGCATGCAGAAGACAGGACGACAGATCGGCCCGTGTAAACAGGCCATATCACTTATGGACAACTCTGCCCCTTTACTGTGAATGGAGGCAGGTTGGCTGAAACGATTCCCGGTCCGCTTCACCTCTATTGAGTCAGTGATGCTTGTCCATGGGACGACCTGTCAAGCGTCTGCACCCGAGAAGTCATGCAGTGTGTAAAAGGGCCACAAGGGTACTTTTACACGGGCTTATATTTGACCGAACTGCTCAATAAAGAACGGCACCCGACATGGTACTGAGCGAGAAATCACCGATTAGTTGCTAATTGCTTCATTTCAGCTCACTTTAAACTGAACTTCTCGCTCAGGATAAACAGGCAGTTACTTATCTTTTAACAACTGCCTGTTCACTATGGATGGAGGCGGGTGGCCGGAAGAGATCTCCAGTGCGCTCCACCTCCAGTCACTGAATAACCATCACTCAGGTGTGAGAGCACAGGATCGATAGTCATTCCATCAAAAAATACCCTTTAAAGAAAAAAATAAATGCATCTGGAATAAAATTAGCTAGTATGGACAAGTGTTGCCTCTTAAATGTAAACAAAGAGCGGTTCTATTCACTAAACACAAGCAGATATCTTAAAACTAGAAGCAATGAAACAAAGTAAATATATGCATGCACTCGCTTAGGCTGGGTTCTCACAGGGCGTATTCTCGGCAGAAATCTTGCGGTTTGGCCACAGCGAAAAACCGCAAGATTTTCGCCGGGAGAACCGCTGCTGCAAAACCCGCGGCGGCTTTAAAGCGACCTGGCCGCTCGTTCTTCCACTGCGGCCGGCGCTCCCATAGAGGAGAGCACGGCCGCAGCTGAAAAAAAAAAAAGGGCATGCTGCGGTCGACAAATCCGCGCCGCAACGGATTTGCCGTCCCGTGTGGACGAGATTTCTGAGAAATCTCGCCCACATGGCTGGCTACTCTCGGGATTAGCGGCTGCATGCGGATTTGCCGGAGCGAAATTCCGCACGGAATTACCGCGGCAAATCCGCCCAGTGTGAACCCAGCCTTATACATACCATATACAGTATATTCTTATCATTTTAGAAACAAAATGATTCCTCCTCCCCTAGGAGTGAAGGAAGTCCATTATATGACCCCATCGTGGCTTAACTAAATGTGTGAGATGCCTCCCCCATTTCGGCGGTTCTTGATCACGACCAGTTGTACCCGCAGGGTTTAGAGTGAAATAAAAAGGGAAACTAAGTGCCCTAACTGCTGTAAATAGGAGCCTCTGTAGGTTTATAATGTAACAATATGTACAATATTGTAACTATAAGATAAAACAGCTAAGCAAAGAAACAGATAAAAGTAAATCAGAAACAATTCCAATTTGCATAACACAGAAGTTCCTGCGATTACGTCATGAAAGTCAAACTTGTGATCACCTCACTCTCTACTAAATTGCATAGCGGGGCTTTATAGAGCAATCAGGAGAGCACAAATTAAAACTAGGCAATAAGAGAATCTTCTGTCTCACCACTTCAGCAGCAAACCGTATTAACCTTGCACAATTACGACGGAGCCCATCTGGTGGTGAAAGGGTCATCACAGAAACGATACCCACAACTACCATATCAGACATCGCTAACTACTCTTTTTTAATTAATCGGAATTCATTCAGATGAAAAAAAAACCCTTTATGAGATGAGCTAACACTTGGGTGATCATGCTCTGGGGAAATACTGTGCGATGCTGAATTAAGCAAAAGGGCGAATGGTTTCGTGGGGCGGGGGGGGGGGGGGGTGTTCAAGTATGTATGAATGCAAATGAAGGCAACCTAGGAGAAGACGGGGGCAAAGAAAGGGTAGGGGTCTGCAATTAGACACATAGGTACAAGAATACCTTGTCAATGGTGTTACTGTTCACATACATAATTAGAAGAGACTTCAGCAAACTTTCTAGCTCTCAAAAGGATTAGAGAATTTCATGCATAATTATAATTGATTACTTAGCACTATAATGGACAAAATAGTCTTAGTATTAGTTAAAAGAAATAACAGGACATTTCCAGCGCTTTCATATTATGCATTAAAGCATACCTGACATTTTGGGAAACTTCTTAGAATAAGCAGTCATGTGTATGTACATGAGTAGCACCATCTCAGGCCATTACAAGAGCTGTATCTGGACTTTATCACTAGTCATGCCTTTGGAAGGCTTCATTTCTTTTTACTTTTCCCTGAGCTGGTCGGTGGAGACGGGCTTCTATGATGTATCCCATACACTGCATGCAGAGAAGAGGAGATCCTGCTCCCCTGTCAATAAAACACCCTCAGAGCCAGCAGCATGGGGGACATAATACAGCACCACAGAGCAGTGTTGCTGTGGATTCAGCTCTGGGATTAGGTAATGAAAGCACTTAATAGAAGCACTAACATTTGCTCATCTGTCTTAGGCCTTCCTCACATACAGTTTTTTACAGCATTTAGTGCTGTGCTGAAAGCGGTTTTCGATGGAGCCTCTCACACAGCTGCTTGAACACGGTGCTTTTTGAGTGGTCTGACCTATTTTTGAGCATTTAGCGCTCCTCGTCTTTGAAACTCAGCCCGATAACGCGCTCCAAATGTGCGAGGTTTCACTGAACCCATTGAAAACAATGGGTGATGCGTTTCGAGGGAACACCCAAAATCAGGACATGCTGCAATTTTTTCCTGCACAGCGATGCGGTGGTAGAAGCTCATGTGTATGACCACATTCAAAAGAATGGGGTTCATATTCATGCGTCTCGCAACGCACGAATCTCGTGCAATTTTCTTGGCCAAGTGAAAGCGCCTTTAACCCTTTCCAATCCACTGTCTGATGTCTAAAGACATTCTGATTGAAGGTTGTACAGCTCCGATGTCGGAAGACGTCCTCCAGGGTATTCTTACTGTAGATTACTGGCCGCTCTGTTGTCGGGGGGCCTCTCCAGCATGTCCCATACTGCAGTACTGACTAGATAAAATATCACTCACTGATTTTCTGCACTGCATCTGCCTACTATACCTTAGAAGCCACATATACAGTGATAAGCAATGTATATTATGTCTACCAGGTAATAGCACTTTTACACGGGCCGAAAATTGGGTACAAACATTAGCACGTATGCTTGTTTGCCCATCAGCCCACATAAAGCCCCGATCAGTTGACAAACAAGTGAACCATCATTTGTTGCATGATGGCAACTTTTGTGCAGTTGATTATATATATATATATATATATATATATATATATAATTGTTGGCTGCACATATCCCCATGTGAACAGAGGATGTGCTGCCTACACTGATGATTCTCTATGCAGGACGAACAAGCACATTAACCAACATTTGTCCCTCAATATTGTCCGATTGCCCATGTAAAAGGCCAGATAGACGACAAGTGGCGATTTAATTGATCAGCACTTTTTTCATTGCAAATTGCCCATCTAAATGAGCCATTAGGGCACTCTCATACAAGCGCTTTTTACCGCGGCGCTTTGAACGACGCAGTAAAAAGCTCCTATTGTTTTGAATGAGGCCTCACAGACATGCACGCGAACGTGGCGTTTTAGAACACAGCAATTTTGGATCACGGTCTGCTCTATTTTTCTGCGTTTAGCACACCTTGTCATCCATTAAAAGATGGGATGCGCCAAAACCTACTGTCGACCGCGGAAACGAAAGCAAAATTGCGGCAAGATGCTGCAATCGAAATCGCTGTGTTTTGCCTAGCGCATGTCTAAGTGGCCTAATGACCATGTGTGCAGGTGTACCGCGCAGACTACACAGCAAATACTCAATGAGTTGCGTACTTGCTGCGTGCTGCCTATCCCGATTCACTATCTCGGCGTGTATGTGCACCAAGATAGAACATGCTGTCATTTTTTTTTTTAGTGCAAGTAATAAACACGACAAAAAAACAAAAAAAACAAACACACACCACAACTCACAAACGGTGTGAGTGGCCCAATAAAAATCAATGAGCCGTTGTCATCAAGTGTCGCACGCAGGAAAACGGCTTCACTGAAGATGGATATTACCAGTGGATATGGCAAGTGATCAGTTAAAAAGGAAGGGGGGTGGGGTTGTCTAATAAGTGGAGAAATTCATTTTTCGGTAAGAATATGTATTCTAACCGTTATTATTATCGTCACATGTGCTATTGATTTCTGGGGAAAAAAGTAAAAAAAAATTGGAAACAACTGCTTCTGTTTACCTGCGGAAACTGCTGAGCAACGCTGAAGTTTTCCTTTACGGTTTTTTAAATTACTTATTTCCGTTCAAAATCAATTGTGGATCCTTACAATCAAACTAGACGCTGACAATAGGCGGAATCACAAAACATTGGCTTTGTTTGCTTCTGCCTCTTGTAATAGTTTGCACATAAAACCGAACGTCTGCTATAATTCCACTGAACTACAGCAGACGGAGGGTAAAAACCGGCTCCATAAAGCTGTCAAAATACTACTTCATGTTTACCCCGTCCTACTGGGAAAAAGCTGCCATTCTTCTTTTAATAATTCTTGCTGGCATTAATCAGTCATTGTACATTAGAAGCAGCAGCTGGAGTGTTCCGAGTGATAATGAAACCTGCAACAAGCCATCTTCAGCCGTCTCTCGCAGACAATAAGGGAATTAAAATTTCAATTTAAATGCAGAGGTCTGAAACACGCTTCAGTGGCAAAATTACTTCAATTAATGTGAACGGAATATAAAGAGATGACTGCGCCAAAGGTGATGCAGCAAACTTAAGAGTTGTGTCAATTAATGAACCCGGAGCTAAGCCACAATGTGCGGGCTGCCAGAGGTGTACATCAGAGGATTTCAGCTCCGCAACATAAACTCACCGTTAACCCATACATACAGCAGCAGCTAGCATGGGGCTCGTAGACTCGACCAACATTGGAAGTAATGGAATCAGCCAGGTTAACATTAAAATTTAGGAATAGATGCAGACATAAGATGACTAGTCTGTCCGGTGGGTTATTCGTGTCCAGTTTAGTTTGAACACCCCAAAGTTAATGATAACAAATTTAAAAAAGGACCAAATACAAATGTGGGAGAAATCCAAATGGTTAATTCTACTGCAAATTAGGCAACAGGGAAAACGGAACCTGCAATATAAGATTACGGTAATATTTGCAGCAGTTCTCCAATTAAGGGTGTTTTCTGCATTTTTGTTCAACTGGTGACCTATCCAATTATTTGTCCCACAGGGGTAAATGAGGTGCTGATCATCTGATTGTTTACATAATATACTGCATTACGTACATTGTGCAGTATATTATGTCTAACTTACTTTTTCACTGATAGTTAAGCCTCTGCTAGGGCCTAATACGCCACCTTATTTGGCACACCAGAAGGCTAAGATTTGACCTTCAGCTGCCATGGCACACATTGGTGCACCGCAATGAGATCACAAGGGTGAAGAAGAGAGTCCCCTCCCTCTATAAATCCCGTAACTGCCGTGGTCGGCATTTATGGAGAAGTAGCCTTGATAGCAGCTAGCTCTGATCCTGGCAATGGCAGCAGGAACCTAGATATCAGTTACAGCCAGGGCACCACAATGTCAACTTACGAGTTTGCATGGTACCAATGCTATAACATATTTATTGCATGTCACCAAGGGGTTTGAAACAATTTTGATTAGAAAAATGAATAAATAAAACACATACACACGCTGATATGCTAGCTTTATAGCCCAGGATCCTGTCTATGACAGAGGATTGTGCAATGCTGTGAAGCCTTGGTGGCTTTCAGTATAAATGGTAGTCTAAGGCCACTCTCACCGTAACCATGGCATTTTAGACTGCATCCTACTGCGTTTCACAGCGTTTAACGGGTGATGAGAATGGGTGATGACACCCATTCTCCCAATAGGTGAGAATCCGGAAAGTGGAACATGCACCTATAAAACACACTTACAGCATATACTTCTGATACACCATAAATGTCTCAGATGTTTATACCCTTTAGGTTTTACTATGGCCCTTAGGAGTGGTTCAGTACGACAACGTAGCCAACAGACCAGAAATGGTTGTGGACTCCTAATACAGTGGAACAACGGTTATTCTGACCACCTGAATGATGCATTTTTTAGCAGATTTACCCGCCTGCAGGTTCTATCTGTAAGTATCAGTTCGTCCTGATCTCAGCCCCAGGAGATGGTACTAGCTGCTATGATACTCTGCCACACTCAGGAGCTCTGTACCCAGGTCCCTGCCCACAATTGTGTGCGTGTATCTGACGAACAAGTAGAAGATTTCGGTCGGTCTACTGGGTGAGCCCCCCATACTACCATCTTAAAGATGGTGTTCAGTCATTTGTACCAAGCAGCTCATCTACAAACAACCCCCTACCACAAACAGTAAGAAAGTGTTGGACATTAGTAGGATTAAGCATTAGTGTGAAATAGTACACTAATGTGACAAAAGTCATGGGACAGGAACCAATATCTGCAGGACCCCCTCTAGCCTGGTGAAGTGCAGCAACTCAACGTGGCATCGATTCCACAAGTGCTTGCAAGATGTATGGAGGGACGTTGAGCCCATGCCTTCAAGGTAGCCATGGGTAGTATTTGCAGTTGCAGGATCTTGGGTGTGAATGGACCTCTCCACCACTTCCCATAAAGGTTAGATTCACGTAAACATGCAGGCTACATCATTCATAAGAACTCTTTAGAATGCTCCTTGAACCAATTCTGGACAAGTTGGGCCCAATGGCACGGTGCACTATCCTGCTGGAATATCCCATCTTTGTGGGGCACTGCAAGTCTATGAAGGGCTGAAAATTGTCACAAAGCAGCATAACATAGAAAATACCAGTCAATGATATGTTTAGGCACTACCGGCCAACCCCTTTAACAACTATCCAAGCTTCATGATCAGTCACCTTGTAGTTTGGAACAACTGCATTATGTCAGCTTTCTGGGTAGTCTAGTAGCAATGTAAATAGAGATGAGCGAGCATACTCGATAAGGCGAACTACTCGAGCGAGTAGTGCCTTATTCGAGTACCTGCCCGCTCGTCTCTAAAGATTCGGCTGCCGGCGCGGGTGACAGGTGAGTTGCGACGGTGAGCAGGGGGAAGTGGGGGGGAGAGAGGGAGAGAGAGATCTTCCCTCCGTTCCTCCCTGCTATCCCCGGCCGCTCCCCGCCCCCTGCTGGCACCCGAATCTTTAGAGACGAGCGGGCAGGTACTCGCATAAGGCACTACTCGCTCGAGGAGTTTGCCTTATCGAGTATACTCGCTCATCTCTAAATGTAAAGTATTACTTTATTTCTATAAATGTTTCTTTATTAATGTACACCACCAATAACAGTATAAGTACATACACACAGATATATTATTTAGAGCTCTAAATAGAGAAGGAGATATCACTTATACACGGTGTATAAAATAAAAAACAAAAAAAAGACAGACAATACATGGCAGCCCTCTTCCTCTTATATTCATATCACCATCCCCTCCCCATAATCCTCAAATAAAATCACGAGCACCCCCCCCCCCCCTAACCGCACCATACCATGTAAAACATCCATAAATGTAGCAGATTTACACAAGCAATCTCAATCATTTGGAATAGTAACTCTTGCCATTTTACGTCACCTCTTACACCGGACACCTTATAACAAGGCGCACATTCATGTCCGTTACACAATCATTTTCTTCACCTTGAATAATTAGCATAAAACAATCAGTGTTGTAATAAAAGGCATTAGTAGATCCCAGTTCTTACCAGCATGTCGGTGGCGTTTAGGTAGTGCTTACTAGCCATGCATTGTTCCAGTTTCTGGGGCACTTGCTTGATATTCTCAATTTCATCCAAGAGATTCAAGACATGCTTGTGTTCAATCCCCTCAATCCACAACTTTCTTAACTCATCACGTTTGCAATGAAGAAGCATCTTGCAGGACAAAAGGTTCTCTTTAACCTGGCAGGAAATCATTAAAACTGTCACAAGGGAGAATATCACTACAGATAGCACGTAACTTAATTGAACCATTTCAACATTTTAGGTTATATCGTAATGATTTGTCTTATTATTAGTCCTTACAGGGGAATGTACAAGAATTTCAAGTTTTACCCTATCCAGAAAATGGGAAATATCTTGCTTATCCATGGGGGTCCCATGTACCCCATCCTCCTCACTGCAGAGTTACTGCACCCCCTGCATTGAAGAGAAGACTGAATGACCAGTGCTCCATTCACTTACAATGGACTGCCGAGATACCCAAGTGGCACTCACTCCAGAAATTAATGTAGCGCTAACCTGCGCAAGTGCGGCCAGCGGTCCATTCAGAGTGACATCACTGCTAGGGAAGTAGTGATAGAGTGATCACATGGGACTCGAGATTGGTTGGGGTCTCATCACTGTGGATTGGGAAGAACTTGAAATTCTGGTAAAACCCCTTTAAAGGGAACCTGTCATCAGGCGTTTAGTTGTTTAGTGGGAGGGGGGACCCCTTCCAGCACTGCCATCAGTACTTCCGACAACGTGATGGGGGGAGGGGGGGGGGTGGCTATGGGCTAGCATGGCAGCCAAGAGCCTACTGAAGGCTTCCATGCATAGATGCCCATCAAGAGCTTCATAGGGAACACTAAGAATTACTATGTGCTGCACCAATGAAGTATATAGCACGAACAATCAATTCATCACAAGTTCAAAACTTAATGAAAAAAAGAAGTGCAAAAGAAAAAAAAAAAGATTTTATAAAGTACATATACATATTAAAATATCACAATATATATACTGAAGGCCATAAGAAAAAAAATAAAATAAAGTTATGCCCAAGCTACTTTTTTTGCACCTCGGCTCCCCCAAAAAATTGGAATAAAAAGTGATCAGGGACATATTTTTCCTCTTTTTAGATTTCTATCCCTTCGAAAATTTGTTAAAAGTTTTTTGTATATTATATGGTACACTAAGGCTGCCTGCACACGGGCGGAAATCCCGCGGCGGCATTTCCCGCGGGATTTCCGCCACTAAAAGCCTGCATAGGAGTGCATTACAATACGCACTCCTATGCAGACGGCCGCGGTTTGGCTGTGCGAAATGTCGCACGGCAAACAAACCGCGGCATGTCCTATTTTTGTGCGGGGCTCGCAGAGCCTCGCACAGAAACGTCACTCACCCAGCCGCCGGCTCCGGTCTGCGCATGCGCCGGCTGCCCGGCAGCCGGCACATGAAAGAGCTGGGGCCGCCGGGCGCATGTGAGTACGCGCTCGTCTCTGCAGGCGCTCAGGTCGGTTCCCGCGGCGAGAATTCTCGCCGCCAGATCCGACCCGCTCGTCTGCAGGCGGCCTAAATGAAAAAAAAATACAACTAATCACGCTATACATCAAGCCCTAATAAGGCTTGCCAAAGGAAAAATAAATAAGCTCTTGGAATAAGAAAAAAAACCCCAAACTCTCGGTCTTGAAAGCGTTAAAATGCTGAACCCTGGCAGACACTTTGAGTCATTCATTTCTATGTGGGCAAGCACAGGATTATTGAGGTCCAGTAACAAATATGGAATCAATCGCGTCACATATCTCCTGTATCAGCCCTGCGTCTGACAAATACCGAGTAGTAATAGTATGGCTGGGGTGGCCAATTCCCAGCTGACAGTTTAGATGGTTCTGAGAAGTCCCATAACTGCCTAATTCTAGCATGTAAATGGTGATTGCAGAGAAGAGAGAACAGCCAAGTTAGATATGGCAACAATGGGAACAATCTCAGTGTCTGACCAGAGTAATAAGTTATCCCACCTGTTATACACCCGTCAGCCCTAGAGACCTCCACGCTAACAGCCAACTGTATATAGAGCTATAAATCCAATATATAACCAGGATATACATGGTATTCTCCAGCTAGAGCATGCTGTGATGTACATTGATACATGAAGGCTGATGCATATCTGCAACAGTGATTTCTTAAGCACAAGATGGTATATTCCCTGATGGCACCTGCTAGGCCGTGGATTTTGCAGCAACCTTATTGTGCTGTAATAGTCTTTAACCCTTTGCAATCCAATTTTGGATTCAGGGTTTCCTAGGGGGCTTTCTCTTTCTGCCATTTTACAATGGCGCCATCTGCTGGCTAGAGGCAGCACTGCAGTATGGGACATGCTGGAGAGGCCCCCAACAATAAAGCGGCCAGTAATATACAGTAAGAATACCCTGTCGGACGTCTTCCGACATCGGAGCTGTGCAGCCTTTAATCAGAATGTCTTCAGACGTCAGACAGTGGATTGGAAAGGGTTAAAGTATGCTATATAACAGCTGTTTTGCCTCCACTTTTCTGAAGCACAGACACCATCAGAAATAGGTGTCCTTAGAACGGGTGACTGACCTGCTTGATCTTATTGCGGGAGTTGGTAATCCGCTCGGTTATGTTCTGGTAGGTGCGTATGGCGGTAGTAAGCTCTGTAAAGTGCTGCTCAATCTTCTTATCCAGGTCTTTATCACAGCTTTCATACGCTGCCTCCAAACGCCCCCTCTCCGTTTCTCTATCTTCCACATCATCGCTAGTTGAAAGGGTCCTGGAAAACAAACCAGAGTTAGGTGGGCTTTATGAGAAAAGCACTAGATGCAGATCACTTCCATATGAGCCATGTTGGTTTAGTACATACTGTGCCAATATACACGCTAGTACACTGAATCTGCAAGCCTTGGCGAGACCAGTAGCCTATCCAATGTATATTAGATGTTGGATTTCAACAGGTCTAATAGTTTGTTTCCTGTGGCAATGGCTTATTCCTCACTCCTCATGGAAAACACACGCATGTTCAGCCAAGTGTGCATATGTTATGGGAATGGAGAAGAATAACCATCGGCTACTTGTACAGATGCTTTTACAATCCACTATATGCTGGTCATCATGAAGGATGGAAGGACACTGCAGTTGGGAGCAAGTAGAATTCCACTACTTTCTATCTATCCATCTATGCCCGGACATTTTTAGAGGGTCCCGACTTTTCTTCTAATTATATACAATCCCAAGTAATGTTGTATTCCTCAATATGTTACATATTTACAGAATATGGCTCATGCTATACAATTCACATTGCTCATTTCATGGCTTTATGGCATTTTCTCATGTAACAGTGTTGAGAGTATAATGAGAATGGTGGGATCAAGGAAAAACACCTAGCAAAAGGGGTCCTTGTCCACAAGATAACCCATTATCAAAAGGGGTTTAGAGAAGGGTGTCAAGAATTGTTCTGATGATGCAGAGTCAAGAAACTGCAGCCCAATAGTAAAACTGGTCCTCTTACTGAAGCGTCTGAATGCACAACTCATCATTCCTTAGCACCGATGGCCTAGAACGGCAGAACACCAGTTTGAGGACCATTGTTATGTAAGAGAAGCAGGACAATGCTCCAGTGGGCAAAAATTCAATCAGTGAGAAGTGGACAAACATCACGTGGTCAGATGAAGCCAGACTTCTGTTGGACCATGCTAATGGGATAGTCAGAATTTGGTACAAGCAGCATGAATCAATGACCACTTCCTGACAGGTGTCAACAGGTCAAGCTGGTGGAGGTAGAGTACCGATCTGGGAAATGTTTTCTTGGCACACCGTCGGTTCTCTATGTTAAGTGTGGATGGATGCCACAATGAATTTCTGCAGTTCTGAAGGTCAATGAAGGTCCAACATGCTACTAGATGAGTCTATTCAGTGTATATGGAACTCAATAACACTACAGTATGCAGAAAGCTCCGATGCCTCCTCTAGTGATAGCTGCAGCCAATCAGAAGCTTATGCTGTATACCCATATGTATGTACTGTGCATTAAACATCTGCTAGTAGGGCTGGGCAATTAATCAAATTAATTTGCCACTTTAATGCCGCACGCTTCCTCTGAATCGCAAAATCAATATTAGCCCTGCCCCTGAGTATGGGCCGATACTGGGCTGGAAAACTGGCAGCAGAAGCCAGCTGGGAGGAGGCAGCTTTTAGAATGGAGTTGCTCCTGGCAGGTCTTTCATTCTTGACACTTCATGATTGTGCCCACTCGAATGGAGCTGCTGGTGGTAGGATCTATCCGGAGCAAGTCCATTCTAGTCAGCTCAGTTGGGAAAGGTCTCGAGTGGATTTACAAGAGGAAGGACAAAGTGGGAACAAACTGACCGTATCCAGCTGCGGTTCTGCCACTTTCAGTACAAGGACAACTGCTGCGGTACTGGGCTAGCCGCATGCTTACAAAACACTGATTAGTAGGTGTGCAGAAGCCACTCCCGCAGCAATTACCCATCTGTTTTTACTTTAAATGGCTAAAACACTACTAGATCCAGTCAGTGTATGCGTGCGTCTCCATGTTAAGGGGTTGTTTTGGGTCATTAAAACAAAAATTGTGTGTGTGTGGGTGTGGGGGGACTCATCTAATCCGGCAGCTCCCCATCCTTTGCTCCGGCACCAGCACTCATCGCACGGACTTAGGCGGAACAGGCGGTGGACGGTCACAGGCTTCAGCGGCTATGAAAGAATCCCTGCTGAAGACTCTGACTGGCGGACTGGTCATGTGCCCAATAAACGGCACGTAGCCGCCTGCTGGGTGGGGAGCCACCGGAACACACGAGTATTCATTATACAGGATTGTATGCCGCTATCATTTTCTTTTTTACGTCTTAGAAAACTCATTTAACATAGCAGAACTGGAGAAGGTCTGGAGAGGACAGTATGGGGGCAGAGGGTGTCTGCGGAGGAGATGACCGATGGAGAGGACACTACAGGAGGGGGCTGTGATGACAGATGGGGAGAGGGTTGAAGCCCATCCTTCATGTGTTTATTACTTTGAACCACGTTCTTTCACATACAGCAAGTCACATGCTTGCACAACAATTCCTTAAAAAGAAACCCGTCAGCATCTTCAGGGCCACCAGCTTGCTGTTATGTAGCGGGGTTTAGCTCTCTGTGACCAGCATCAGGCTCACGCACACGTGTACGCCGCTGCTGGTAGAGAAGAGTCCTGGACGTATCTCTGGTACGTTATAACTCCCTTTTCTAGATAATGCTCAGACGGCCGCTAGTAACAGAGACATTTGTAGAGAGCTAAACCCTACTACAAAACAGTGGGCTGGTGGATTACTGGCCCAATAGGTCTCAACAGGATCCCTTTAACCCTTTCCAATCCACTGTCTGACGTCTAAAGACATTCTAATTAAAGGCTGTACAGCTCTGATGTTGGAAGACGTCCGACAGGGTATTCTTTCTCTATATTACTTGCCTCTCTGTTGTCGGGGGCCTCTCCAGCATGTCCCAAACAGCAGTACTGGCTCTAGCCAGCAGATGGCGCCTTGTATAATGGCAGAAAGAGAAAGCCCCCTAGGAAACACTGAATACAAAGTTGGATTGCAAAGGGTTAACATGTACCGATTATCAGAAACCATCCCATGCAATTCAAATATTTAGGAATTGTTGTGCAAGCAATTCTCTTAAGTACAAAATGTTACGGAATTATTTAGCTCGTTCAGCAAATAAACAAGAAAACTAACATTAAAATCCAGAAAATTAGAAGGAAAAAAAATGAGTGTTTTTAGTTTTAGGCCCATCGCCCTACCTGCTTGTACATGTGAAGTAGTAGAACTGGCCGTTCGCATGTGGTGGTCATTTTATTGTTACATACAACATAATTAGAGTCAGCCATTAGAACAAAGCACCCTGCACACGACGCTCACTGCTGTCTCTCAGAAGCGCTGAGAAGATATTTCGGAACATCCTGTCCATGTGGACAATTTCCTGTGGATTCAGCTTTCTTCCGGACTCTCGTTAGAGGTCGGCGAGGACCAGCCTCCGGAGCGCTGCGTACATCAGTGTAGAAGTAAGAAGGCGCCATGGCTGCTGTTATCCGTACAGAGAACCTTTACAAGACCTTAGGCCACGCTCACACACGCCTTCAGGAAATACCGCATGAAGGCGCTGCATTTTTACTGGGATTTCAAGCGGCGTTTAACGCATGGAACAGCGGTGGACAGCGCTTCTTAACGCACCCCATCCTTGCAATGGATGATGAGGTGCGATAAACGCAAAAAAAAAAAAATTGACAATGCTTGAAAATCGCAGTGTTAGAGGGGCCGCGTTTGAGCACATATCTGAGAAGCCCCATTAAAATCAATGGGAGCATTGTACCGCAGTTAGCGCAGCATTCGGGACACAGTGCTAATCGCAGTAAAAAAAACCAGTGTGTGCGATAGTGGCCTTAGGCATTGACAGGGGCAACAGTGGGGCACCCAACATTCTCAGGCGCAAATTGGGTTGTTTTTTTGGGCATCTCGCAGCAGAAAAAACTCATACAATATTGTCAGCCATGTGAATGCACCCTTAGACCTCTTTCACAAGAGTGTTACTTTGACGCCAAGTAGAGCCGCCAAAAAATTGCAACCATTAGAAACAATGGTTTCCTATAGACTCCTGCAGGCAAAGAGATATGTCTTGTCCTATCTTTGGACCACACAACGCAGGAGGCTCCATAGACTCCTATGGGAGTAGTCAGAAAAAGGGAAAGGGACGGAGTATAGCAGCGACTAGCGCTGTTAAACAATGACAGGCGGCTGTAGTGAGGCATTTAAAGTGATTAAATTGTAGTTCTGCGGACCGAGGGATTTCGGGGGGGCTGGCGTTATTTTACTGCAGCCAGCCATGTGAATGAACAGAAAAACCGTGAATAATACCTGCGACTTGGTCGCAGCTATTCTTTGCTCATGCGATTTACTGCTCCAATGATCGCGATTTTATAGTGCAGCTAGCTTAGCTTCGAAATGACGCTCATGTGAAAGAGGCCTTAAAGAGACACGCGGCTACTCTGAGCCCTCTACGCTAAGCTTATAGACTCCCATAGGAGCTGACTTACTGACCAGGGGTGTAAGTTTTATACTTACCTTCTCCATCATTCCCTTAGTGTTAGCGGTCAAACCTGCTGCCAAAGCCTTCGAGTGGACTACATAGGTGCACGCTTAGCTTATAGGGTCCGAAGTAGCTGACAGTCTCTTAACCCCTTATTGCCATAAAAGTATTATGTTATGGCCGCTATATAGTTATTGAAAGCTGCTGTAATGCTACAGCACAGCGATAGTGTGGGCTCAGAAGCTGTGCCTGTGCCACAACTTGTGGGTACCATCTGTATTACACAGCTGGCATTCCCTGTACTAACATCCAGACTTGGAGATATGGGTTAAACAGAAGATTAGATGTTGAGGTCAATGCTGAACACAGCATCTAAGTGGTTAACAGAGTCACTCCCCCCCTGTGGGCTCCAGGCTCACCATGCCTTTAAAATGTAGGGCAGCTGTTATAATACACTGCAAGAAAGAAGTATTACAGGATCACACGGACAAGTTCCCCACTTACACAACTCATCCTGCAACAGACAGGCCCTCAGATGGCTGTGTTGATAGAAAGATGAAGTTATGGCTTTTGTAGTGAGGAGTTGATCCCCCCCCCCCCCATACACATCATTAGATACCAAATTAGGCTACGAGCTTAGAGGGGTATTCCCAAGATAGCAAGTTATCACCTGTCCAGAGGATAGTGGGTACCTAGTCAATTGTTGGGGTCCAAGTGCTGTGACCCTCACTGGTGCAGAAAAATTGCCCCTTGTGTGTCCCTGAGTTGACAGCAGTGGTTGGGCATGCACACCATGGCACCATTCACTTCAATGGGACCCCTGGGAATTGGCAAGTGCTTTCAGGATACTTTCCACCTAGCGGAAAATGGTGCAAAAAGCTATGATTTCCACTTCATTACCCGCTACATGTGAACATATCCTAGCTCAGATATCTCGAACGATCCCACTGGCACAGAGACTGGCACAGTGGCACACATGCACAACCAACACCGTCAAAAGTTTGGGGTAATTTCTCTGGATCAATGGTGTCCCCAGTGCTCTGACCCCACCCATCACCAAGTATCCCCTATCCTGTTGGCAGAGGATAACTAGCCGAAATGTGAGTCACTCCAGGACTGGAACACAGATAGGCTATCAATGCTTGAGTAGGGAAGGGGGTTTCAGCCAGCAGGAGCCTGCCTTCAGCACAAGGGGGGCGCTGCAGAGCTTGCATTCACCTTCACTGATTACAGGGTCGTCTGTAGCAGCAGCTGAGGCCAGCACTGGACTGGGGCGAGCTGCTACACCAGGCACAGCCATGGCTGACCAAGGGGGGGGGGGGGTCCTGAAAGTTGGACTGCCAGGGATCGCACACCGATAGGCTATCCTGTGGCTTTAGAAATAGGAGTGGTGGAGTACAGCACGGCAGGCACAGGGGAGGTGGCAGCACTGGGCTGCGGGCGCAGGGGAGGGGGCAACACTGGGCTGTGGGCGCAGGGGAGGGGGCAACACTGGGCTGCGGGCGCAGGGGAGGGGGCAACACTGGGCTCCGGGCGCAGGGGAGGTGGCAACACTGGGCTGCGGGCGCAGGGGAGGTGGCTGTGGGCACAGGGGAGGTGGCAGCACTGGGTTGTAGGCACAGGGGAGGTGGCTGCGGGCACAGAGGAGGTGGCAGCGCCATACAGCATTCACACAAGATTGGTCGCAGAACATAGAGGGACTGGGTCAGTCCTATATACAGCAGCAGAGGCGCAGTGGGGACAGGGATGACACCAATAATCCTGTCTGCAGGGTCACACAGAGCTGACAGTGACAAGTAGTGTAGCCTGATCACACACCCACGTCCCGTGTACACTTTGGCCTCTGCCATGCGCGTACGAGGAGGGGACATCACCCACCTAATGACAGAGATCAGTAACCCCGAGGGGTCTTTGCTCTTGCCCATCTGGCCCCTGTATCCGGACATCTTCACGTTCTGCTTCCTCCTCTCTGCCCACAACAAGCACTGTATTGCAATGCGCATGCGCAGGAAGCTCCGCAGCCAATGATATCCGTGTACACCCGGCTAGAAGAGGGGACAGAACAGCGCGCACTGCTAAAGGACCTTTGATGATGTCATGAACATGTGATCTGTCACGTGTGTGAAAGGAGTCAGGCTCTGCCGCTGCAGGAAACGTGTGTAGCCCTGTTATAAACAGCTCGTCCTGTAGAGAAGGAAATGCAGACGTGTGAGCGACGAGTGCTGGAGACCGGCTCTACAGTGTGTGTACATGGCTGTGACTGTGTGCCTTATATATGTGTGCATATACACACACGTACGTCTGCACCATATACATGACTGCACTGTATGCATTACATGCACGGCTCTGCACCGTGTACTTTATATACATGACTGCATCATATGCATTACATGCACGGCTCTGCACTGTGCTTTATATACATGACTGTACTATATGCATTACATGCACGGCTCTGCACTGTGCTTTATATACATGACTGCACTATATGCATTACATGCACGGCTCTGCACTGTGTGCTTTATATACATGGCTGCACTATATGCATTACATGCACGGCTCTGCACCGTGTGCTTTATATACATGACTGCACCATATGCATTACATGCACGGCTCTGCACCGTGTGCTTTATATACATGACTGCACTATATGCATTACATGCACGGCTCTGTACTGTGTGCTTTATATACATGACTGCACCGTATGCATTACATGCACAGCTCTGCACCATGTGCTTTATATACATGTCTGCACCGTATGCATTACATGCACAGCTCTGCACCATGTGCTTTATATACATGTCTGCACCGTATGCATTACATGCACGGCTCTGCACCGTATGCATTACATGCACGGCTCTGCACTGTGTGCTTTATATACATGACTGCACTATATGCATTACATGCACGGCTCTGTACTGTGTGCTTTATATACATGACTGCACCGTATGCATTACATGCACAGCTCTGCACCATGTGCTTTATATACATGTCTGCACCGTATGCATTACATGCACGGCTCTGCACCGTATGCATTACATGCACGGCTCTGCACCGTGTGCTTTATATACATGTCTGCACCGTATGCATTACATGCACGGCTCTCCACCGTGTGCTTTATATACATGTCTGCACCGTATGCATTACATGCACGGCTCTGCACCGTATGCAGTACATGCACGGCTCTGCACCGTATGCAGTACATGCACGGCTCTGCACTGTGTGCTTTATATACATGACTGCACTATATGCATTACATGCACGGCTCTGCACTGTGTGCTTTATATACATGACTGCACCGTATGCATTACATGCACGGCTCTGCACTGTGTGCTTTATATACATGACTGCACCGTATGCATTACATGCACGGCTCTGCACCGTGTGCTTTATATACATGACTGCACTATATGCATTACATGCACGGCTCTGCACCGTGTGCTTTATATACATGACTGCACTATATGCATTACATGCACGGCTCTGCACTGTGTGCTTTATATACATGACTGCACTATATGCATTACATGCAGGGCTCTGCACTGTGTGCTTTATATACATGACCACTAGATGCATTACATGCAGGGCTCTGCACTGTGTGCTTTATATACATGTCTGCACTATATACATTACATGCAGGGCTCTGCACTGTGTGCTTTATATACATGACTGCACCGTATGCATTACATGCACGGCTCTGCGCTGTGCTTTATATACATGTCTGCAATATATGCATTACATGCAGGGCTCTGCACTGTGTGCTTTATATACATGACTGTACCGTATGCATTACATGCAGGGCTCTGCACTCTGCGCTTTATATACATGACTGCACTATATGCATTACATGCAGGGCTCTGCACTGTGTGCTTTATATACATGACTGCACTATATGCATTACATGCACGGCTCTGCACTGTGTGCTTTATATACATGACTGCACCGTATGCATTACATGCACGGCTCTGCACTGTGTGCTTTATATACATGACTGCACTATATGCATTACATGCAGGGCTCTGCACTGTGTGCTTTATATACATGACTGCACTATATGCATTACATGCATGGATCTGCACCGTGTGCTTTATATGAATGTCTGCACCGTATGCATTACATGCAGGGCTCTGCACTGTGTGCTTTATATACATGTCTGCACTATATGCATTACATGCACGGCTCTGCACTGTGTGCTTTATATACATGACTGCACCGTATGCATTACATGCACGGCTCTGCACCGTGTGCTTTATATGCACGGCTCTGCACCGTATGCATTACATGCACGGCTCTGCACTGTGTGCTTTATATACACGACTGCACTATATGCATTACATGCACGGCTCTGCACCGTGTGCTTTATATACATGACTGCACCGTATGCATTACATGCACGGCTCTGCACCGTGTGCTTTATGTACATGACTGCATCATATGCATTACATGCACGGCTCTGCACTGTGTGCTTTATATACATGACTGCACCGTATGCATTACATGCACGGCTCTGCACCGTGTGCTTTATATACATGACTGCACTATATGCATTACATGCACAGCTCTGCATTGTGTGCTTTATATACATGACTGCACCTTATGCATTACATGCAGGGCTCTGCACTGTGTGCTTTATATACATGACTGCACCATATGCATTACATGCAGGGCTCTGCACTGTGTGCTTTATATACATGACTGCACCATATGCATTACATGCACGGCTCTGCACTGTGTGCTTTATATACATGACTGCACTATATGCATTACATGCAGGGCTCTGCACTGTGTGCTTTATATACATGTCTGCACTATATACATTACATGCAGGGCTCTGCACTGTGTGCTTTATATACATGACTGCACCGTATGCTTTATATACATGACTGCACTATATGCATTACATGCAGGGCTCTGCACTGTTCTTTATATACATGTCTGCACTATATGCATTACATGCAGGGCTCTGCACTGTGTGCTTTATATACATGTCTGCACTATATGCATTACATGCACGGCTCTGCACTGTGTGCTTTATATACATGTCTGCACCGTATACATTACATGCACGGCTCTGCACTGTGTGCTTTATATACATGTCTGCACTATATGCATTACATGCAGGGCTCTGCACTGTGTGCTTTATATACATGACTGCACTATATGCATTACATGCACGGCTCTGCACTGTGTGCTTTATATACGTGTCTGCACTATATGCATTACATGCAGGGCTCTGCACTGTGTGCTTTATATACATGTCTGCACTATATACATTATATGCAGGGCTCTGCACCGTGTGCTTTATATACATGACTGCACTATATGCATTACATGCACGGCTCTGCACCGTGTGCTTTATATACATGACTGCACCGTATGCATTACATGCACGGCTCTGCACCATGTGCTTTATATACATGACTGCACTATATGCATTACATGCAGGGCTCTGCACCGTGTGCTTTATATACATGACTGCACTATATGCATTACATGCACGGGTCTGCACTGTGTGCTTTATATACATGACTGCACTGTATGCAGTACATGCAGGTCTCTGCACTGTGTGTTTTATATACATGAGTGCACCGTATGCATTACATGCACGGCTCTGCACCGTGTACTTTATATACATGACTGCATCATATGCATTACATGCACGGCTCTGCACCGTGTGCTTTATATACATGACTGCACTATATGCATTACATGCACGGCTCTGCACCGTGTGCTTTATATACATGACTTCACTATATGCATTACATGCACGGCTCTGCGCCATGTGCTTTAGATACATGACTGCACCGTATGCATTACATGCACGGCTCTGCACGTGTGCTTTATATACATGACTGCACCGTATGCATTACATGCACGGCTCTGCACCGTGTGCTTTATATACATGTCTGCACCGTATGCATTACATGCATGGCTCTGCGCCGTGTGCTTTATATACATGACTGCACCGTATGCTTTAG
This sequence comes from Eleutherodactylus coqui, assembly GCF_035609145.1. NCBI lineage: Eukaryota > Metazoa > Chordata > Amphibia > Anura > Eleutherodactylidae > Eleutherodactylus > Eleutherodactylus coqui. Next base: position 194,502,012 of record NC_089838.1, on the reverse strand, counting down.
GGCTTTATTCAGATACCAATTTTTGCGCAGGTCTTTTGGTGTGTCAAAAAAATCTCCCATAAAACAGGACCAGGTGAAGCATTGTATTTCAATGGATTCATTCAGACGACTGTTTTTTTGCTACACAAAATAATTGCACCCTGTAAAATAGCTCCTACACGACCATTTAGGTTGTCCTATCTTTTGACGTGATGCACAGCGAGCTCCTATAGACTTCTATGGCAGTTGGAAAAAAGGGAGAGGCAGGGAGTTACCCTGCATTCCAGCCCTCTTGGTCATTTCGAGGATTTCTGCTGATGGTTGCTTGCCATCGCATCAGCATATTATTTAATATTCACAGAGCAGCCGCCCGTGCGAATAGCATGAAATATGCGACTAAAGCACAGCATGCAGCACTTTTTCTTCCAGTATTTCCAGCCGGACCTGCAACTGAACCTCCAGTGCAATGCGAGGTTTCCTCACTGAAAGCAGTGGGAAACCTTCTGTGATCCTCCGGCGCGGCTGAAAGGGACGCTACTTCCCTCAAGTGTTGTGAGGTGTTTTTGACACAAAAGCGCCTCGCATCCATGAGGAAATCGCACGTTCCTTTATACAATATTGGGCCGGATATCACACTCGCCCCTGTGAAAATAGAGCTTTTGATGCCTTCATAGTGAGGAAAGGGCGGATTTGGGAGATGTTTTTAAGGCATGAGCGACAAGTGACTGAATATGGGAAGTGAAGAAAGGTCAGAATCCAATATGAGTCCTGCGGCTCTCCCCTGTACTCACACACATTACTGTATATTCATTACACGCGGCTCTGCACTGTATCCTTTACGTTGGTTCCACACGGGCGATAAAACTGAACGATTTTCACACGATGTTAGAGTGAGTAAAAACATAAAATTACGAAACCAATGATTTTCGATGATTTCCTTCAAGATTGCGATGTTTTTCACTAATGCGATATTGCATCAAAAAAAATTGCGGCATGTCCTATCCTTCTTTTGAATCGAGTCAAACACTAGTGATTTTTATCTTTTTTTTCACAGCGATGCTGCAAGGTAAAGAAAAAAACGCTGCATGTTGTATTTTTCTCGTCCCTTGGAACGCATCGCCCATTGTTGTCAATGGGACAGTCAAACACATTGCATGCCGTGCGATGAGCACACGAGTGTGATGTTTCCCATTGAAATCAATGGAAAACTCTTGCCGGTCCTCCGATGCACGTGAAATAAGCACCAGAGGATCACAATCTCACTGAAGTGATGCAAGGTGTTTTTGTATGAAAAACGCCTCGCATCCATGGGTAAAATGCATGTTGACAAGCGCGTTATCGGGCCAAGTTTCGCCCGTGTATGTTTTGCTATACCCAGCCTTTCACTTGCACTAGCTTTGGGTCATTCTTTTGGATATCAGTGCTAATGCAGTCGGGAGTTTGCCCTCCCAACCTGTTTGTGCCAATACCAAAGGCAAGGTTTAGGCTCAGGGGGTTTGACTTTCTTTGCCATGTTATTCACATTTCCCATCGGGGTGGCAGGAGTTACTGTGGAGGACTTTAGCATTCACAATTTCGACTTTCAATTAGTATCTATAGGGCATTTATATTTAGTGAGTTGTCCTATTGTGATAGACATGATGATTATTTATAAAATGTCTATCGATTAATATAACCCAAATGTATTTTGCTGTTGTAATGACTCTAAGCTCTGAGGAGTTTAAAGGACACACACACAATCTAATCATAGTATTTGCTCTAAGTACATAGGGATTGCACAAGAGACCTCTAAGAGTTAAGGGCTATAGTGTTATGTGTATATCCTGTGTTCAATACTGTGTGTTTACCTAGGCCCCCTTCCACTCCTCAAACACAAGCTAGTTAAACAAATGATTTGTCAACTACACAGAATTCCTTAAGGTTGTATGCATGCTAAAGAAGACAAAGTCCATACTATGGCGGACGTGAGAGAGGGTGGGCAGAGAGGTGGGCAGAGAGGTGGGGGATTCTATATGATCCGACAAATGAGAATCTTATATGTTACTGATGTAATCTGTTGCACGCCCATTGAAGGGCGGTTGTCATGTGTTATAATAAAAAGCCTGAGCCTCTACACATTGTAGAGACTCTCCCGGTTTTAGACCAGCATTTGTGTCTGATTCTGGTCGACGATGTGTGCACACGACATAATTCGGAAGCGGCAAAATACCCCAAAGCCTGCTGGAGAAATCATAATCCAGATCACTATGAAAGGTCGCCTATTCCAAGTAGTTTGATCATTTTCCAGTAAGATAAGCTGATCCAGCACTTAGAGTATATTCATACCCAGAATCACATGTACATCACCCCTATCAGGTTTATGTACAATAATGAATCCCTATTGGCCAACATCTTGACCACATACTCATCCAGGCGACTCCCTATACAAGAACTGGCAATTGGTTGGGTAAGTCAGCTTGATAAATGTCACCTGTTCGAGGCGGACCAACTCCTCAAGCTGCTGCTTGAAAAAGGCTTCTGGCATTGTTGTAACCTGTGAGCCCATATCTAACAATCAATTAACCACTATCCCTTAGAATTCTAGCTGCATTGTCGGGCTGCTAGATGTTTTGAGCATTGAGCCGTAGCCACTCTCCACACTTCTTACACAGTAAGCTCCACTACTACAGGGCAGCAGTTCGATGGCTCCTTCGGGCAGTGTTCTCCCTTACTCCGACAATCCCTGGTAAGAGTGGCCTCTCTTAACTGCCAACATTGGAATTCACTCCCATCGCTTCGTCTGCCCATACTTTCGGGCGAAGGACTGATTAGGCTCCTCACAGATGGTGGCCAAGGCAAGTATGGAGGCTCTTCGTATTGTGCCCCTTTCGCACTTTCATTTGAGTCAACGTTTCTTTAATGGAGCTCAGTGTGTCTTGAAGGTCACAGGCCGTTTACTCCCACGCTATCTCTTTTCTGTTCACACTGCAGCCATTGGTGGTCAGGGGCCTCAGAGCATAGGGGCTGTAACAATCATCTTAGCTTTTGAAAATACATTGACCATGACTCGCTTTCATAACACCTGGCCTAGTGGGACACTGCGTAATTCAATAATGAACTTGTCTCTCAAGATCTGGTCTACCTGTCATGTTATATGTAGTCCAGAGGGATCTATTTTCTATAGGTTGGCCAATATCTCTTGGAAGGCTTAGGCAGATTGGGGGATGCCTTCCTCCTCCTATTGGACATGAGAGAAGAACCAAGCTCTAAGATTTCCAGCACTAAAAGTTTTTCCATAAACATCTTCAAGCAACTTAACAATTTTATCAGTAGTCTCTGGTGCTCTGATTCCGGATGCAGAAGTATGGCGTTTCTAGCATCTCCTTCAAGTACATTCAGGGCTAGCCTCATCTGCAACTCTGGAGTCACATTATACAAGCGATCACACTCTGTACCCAGTTCATAAGTATTACTTTGTAATCAAATTTAGTAAGGAGGCTTAAAATTGTCTCTACCGGTAATACCTTTGCAGGGGACCTGCTCCTGCAGTTTCAACACTTTCGCTGTGCAACTCCATATTTGACATTGTAGCATAACGACTATGCTAGGAAATGTTGTTGCTGTGGGATGTTGCAAGGTAGATTCAGCATCATGCAGCAGGAGTTACAAAAATATGCAATATTTATTTACGAACAAAAGAATGAGAAGGAGTAATGTAATTGTCACGTCTGACCAGGATGTCCAGAAACTGGCCCTCCAAACAGGTCCTGGGATGTTTACACAGTGGAACAAAGAACATAAACCACCACAGGTGACATGTGGAGTAACAGATGGAGAGGGGAACTTTCCCTATATGACTCAGAATAAGAGACTGTACCTGCCTATAGCGGATGTCCCTTCCTGATAAGAACGCATCTGACCCACGATCCTTGGCCACTCACTGTCCCTATCTGGGACAGAAGTAAACAACTAAGTAAGAATACAACTACCACGAATAACCACAGTACTTAGCTTGGGATTAATACGGAAATACAGAAGACCATAATCCAGCTCTGATTCCAACAACCATTAGAATCAGGCTGCCTTTACGCGAGCATATATACGCAGCAATTTACTAACGTAAATACGCCAGCCATCAAAAAGAATGCATTGGATTCAATGCATTCATTCAGCTGGCCGGTGTATTTACGCGGGTAAATAGCTGCGTATATACGCTCGTGTGAAGGCAGCCGAAGACAGAGTAATCAGGCGAGGCCCACGGCCAAGACAGGAATTACATCCCTCCCTAATTTCTAAGCAGGTGCAACAAGTAGCAGAACACTCCCATAAACACTCTCATCAGTGCTAGAAAAAGCTGAGAGGTAAATCCAAACTGCTGGTTCCTTCAACATGTAATTCATCTGGACCTGGTGACTTGAATTCATTTAAGTTAGCTAAGTGATCCCTCACCATATCTCTGCTTATAGATAGCCTGCATTGTTTTATTCCCCCAATAGCACAGAGATCAGTTGATGTTACATCTACTTTCTGAGAGAAAACAGATACAAAAGAGGAATTTAAAAGTTCAGCCTTCCCAACATAATTTGTAACCAATTTACCATTTTCATCCTGTAAACATCCTATAGCATATTTGACTTTGTTTTGCTTTGACATACTTGCCCTACAGTTTCTTTGCTTTGACATACTTGCCCTACAGTTTCTGCAGATAGCATTATATTCTTTAGATATTTCCCCCTCTTTCCATTTGATATAAATATTATTCTTCCTTTTTAACATGTGTGCAAGTTCTGTGTTCATCCATCCTGGTCTCTTTAAATGTTTCCCATTCTTCCTTCTTTTGGGAATTGTTAAAGATTGTGCTTTGAGAATCTCATTTTGCAATATTTGTTAATCTTCTTGGTCATTTATGTCCTTATGAACATCCAGCCATTGGATTCTTCCTACCCTCTGTCTGAATCTATTGAAATCTGCCTTTCTGAAATCCTTGATATTTGAGTCTTCTCAGGTCTTCTGATTGGCTGCAGCAGCCTGTGGTGTCCTGTCAACAAGCTGAATGCACCTCACTTTCAGGGAGGTTAATGGGGTTTCCTGATATTTTTTTTTGTTATTTAAATCCATCCTATGTTCAAAAATCAAAGAGATTATACTCTCCTCTCCTGGCTCCCAGCATGTCCAGCACCGCACCTCCATTTTCGAGAAAGATTGCACATAAGTGCAAAAAAGTACACCAGCGCTGCTTACAGAAGTCTGTAATAGCACAAAGAATCCACCAAGTAGTGATAACAGAAAAAAGGATTCTTTATTAGGACACACGGGTCCTCCAGTGCAACGCGTTTCGTCTAAGCAGACTTTATCAAGCACACAAAAACAGTGTAAAATGCACACAAAGACATAGCACTATTTGCCAATAGCACCCACCATCATCAGCAGCTCTCCCGACCTAGCCCCCCTGGATTGGCGCAACGAATCCCCACCACCCATCTATATATATACTGGAGTATATATAATACTACTATAGACTCGCTTGGATTTGGAGGTGATAGTGAGGCTCTTGTAGTCCTCACTCATCACCGGGTAAGTCACATACATTTACCGGTTCACTTACCCTTCTTATTTTATTGTATTGGTTTCCGCCTGAAGCGCCCTCCTAATCTCCTTTATCTGCACCTCCATTTTCGATATGCAGTCTATGTTTACAGTCTGCATTCAGCGGACCTGGCAGCCAGAATGGGGGTGTGGTGCTAGACATGCAGGGAGCCAGGAGAGGTGAGTATGATCTCTTTGTTTGTTTTTGTGATGATTTGTGGGGGACTGGTTTATGGAGTGCGCTGGCCTTTTAAGTGAGGGGGCAGGAGTACATGAGGGCCCTATGGACAGATACTAGGGAGCAAGTTGTAAAATGAGTTTGGCACTCAGCATGTGGATTACTGTGGCACCCAACCACAGCCACAGCAGCAGGTGAGCAGTGCGGACAGTGGCAACATGCCGTGACAGTATTCCTGGTTATGGTATTATCATATCATGTATGCAGTAAACTTGGTTCTGGAACTATGTTTATGCATTAAGCTTGGTTCTGTTACCATTTCTATGTAGTATGCTTGGTTCTGTTCTTTTATCTATTTACTAATGTTGGTTCTTTTATTATACTTATATGGTAAGCCTGGTTCTGTTACTGTATCTATACAGAAAGCTGAGCTTTGTTATTGTATCTATACAGTAAGCTGAGTTCTGTTATTGTATCTATGTGGTAAGCTTGGTTCTATCACCATATGTAGTAAATATCAGATCATTTTAAAACTTTAGGCCCTCTGCACATGGGCGGAAATTCTGCCGCGAGATTTCCTGAAGAATTTCTGCCCGTGGAAGCTGCCATAGGATTGCATTAAAAAACGCAATCCTAGGCAGACGGCGACGATTTGTCTACGTGAAATCACACGAGGAAAACAAATCGCAGCATGTTCTTTTACTGTGCGGGTCTCGCAGAGAATTCTCACAGCGGGATCTGACCCAGCCGTCTGCATGCGGCCATAGAAAGTTGGGGGCTCACAATTTTCACACAGCCCAGGGTCCATGATAAACTTAATCTTCTACTGCTGTGTACACATTTATAATCATAGTGGTTGTTCCTTTTGAATGTGTTATTCACTTTTACAATGTTAAACGCCAATAATCATTTTGCTTATGGCTCATGTCCATGGGCGTTTTTTTACCGCGTATTATACGTGCGATGCACGGCGGCAAGATACGCGGTAAATGGAGTCAGTGAACGTTAATGGACTTTCATTGATCCACGCTGCTGTTGCAATAAGTCTGTTGTATTAAATTATAGTAAATTTGTTATAAAAGGATAGCAGCTGCTCTGGAAATCATGACACGTCACACTCAGTTTGGTGTAATCAGAATGATCTCTCCTTTATTCCATCATATAATAAATCTTTGTATTTTTTCATCAAAGGGTGTGCCTAACCACCTTGCCAATAAGAAACAAGTGTGCACTTACAATAAAAAATATGGGGGGCGTGGCCAGCGCATGGAGGAGTGAGACGCTGCTCTGCGAGCTCCCACGGCGCCTACCTGCTCAAAGACCCCGGGCACCGGCAGATCCCAGCGGAACCCCCTGAAAACACTCCCCACAGGAGATGGAAAGGCGCAGGACCAAAAGGTCAGAAGCAACGGCGAAGGAGAACAGCAGCGGCCCGATAGAGCACTTCCTCCACACCCCGCGCTCAGCTCCCGGCAGATCAAAGATGGCGCCGGAGCGACGCGTGCAGGACACCCCAGCGGCTCCCACACAAGCAGCGCGCACCGCTACAGCAGCCGGAGACTACACAGATGGAGAGAGGTCCCCACCACAGAGACCCTCCACCTCTAACCACAGCGGCAGCAGCAGCAGCCCAGAGGACCCCCCCCCCAGCGCCCATGGCAGGGCAACAGTGAGTACCCAGGGCAATAGCCCTACAATACAGCTGCCTCACACAGCCCTTCTCCCTGCTATACAGCAGAGACAGACACACGCTGGGGGTAGTAGTCCTCCCTGGGACACCTCACAATCTCCTGCAGAATACACAACAGAGACCTCCAAGAAAGCAAGGAGAATGCTGCCAACAATGTCCCCACATGACACAGGGGAAGACACGTGGAAGACCCACATAATGTCTATACCCACTAAAGACGACATAAGTGCGCTGTTCACAAAATTTGAAGCTTCTAAAAAACAAGCCCTGGAGTCCATACATGCCGAGGTACACCAGATTGGCCACAGACTACACCAGGTTGAGGGAGTCCAAAGTGAAACGGCAGACATTAGAAATGAGTGAACGTACTCGTTTCGAGTAATTACTCGATCGAGCACCACGATTTTCGAGTACTTCACTACTCGGGTGAAAAGATTTGGGGGGCGGGGGGAGGCGTGACGGAGCGGGGGGTAGCAGCGGGGAACAGGGGGGAGCCCTCTCTCTCTCCCTCTCCCCCCCACTCCCCGCTGCAACCCCCCACTCACACACGGCGCCCCCCGAATCTTTTCGCCCGAGTACGGAAGTACTCGAAAATCGCGGCGCTCGGGTGAAAAAGGGGCATGGCCGAGTAGGTTCGCTCATCTCTAGCAGACATCTTGGAATCACATAAACAAGCGATACAAGCCCAAACGGATCAGATTGCTAATAATCTTACTATGCACATAGACGATTTAGAAAACAGAAATAGGAGAAATAATCTGCGCATTAGAGGCCTCCCCGAGGAAGTAGAAGGGGATCAACTTGAACCGTGGGCACAATCGCTTTTCATGCGCATACTGGACAGAACACCTGACCGCCCTGTTGAAATAGACAGGATACATAGAGCGCTGGGCCCTAGAGCAGTTGACCCCAACCGTCCCAGGGACATTATATGCAGGATCCACTACTTTCGCGACAAAGATACAATAATATGCAAAGCAAGAGATCTACCAGACCTCCTGAGCCACGGCGGAAAAACCATCGTCATACTGCAGGACCTGGCCCACCATACATTACAGCTACGAAAGGCCCTACAACCCCTCCTGTCAACCCTCAGAGATCAAGGAATCCAATATTGCTGGGGATTCACGTTCTCACTGTCTGCCAGGAAAAACGGCAAATCCGCAGTCTTCCGCTCGCTGGGGGACCTGCCTAAGTTCCAAGGTACATTTGAACTGCCTCAAATAGCACTCCTGGACTGGCCTGTACCCCCCAGCTTGCTAATGCAAACCACCAGAGAATAGTGGCAGACAGTCCAACCACAGAGACAGCGAGAGAGCCGCAGGGGAAAAGATCACACCACCTGAAAAAGGACTCCCAGGCGCTAACAGGCTAGCGGCATTGTGCCGGGCTACCGTTGCTCGGGGTTCACCGTTATTGTTGTTTACACTGGAGACCTCTTTGAGGTCTTCCGGTGATATGTTATGTTATGTTAAAGGGGGCGCGGTGGGAGGGAGCACCCTTGATGCGCTTCCACTCTCCCTACCGGGTGACGAGCCGCCCGATTAAGGGCGACATCTGGCGATTCACTAGAAACTCAGATTCACCACGACATGGTTATTTCACACCGTCTACTATTCTTATTTCTCTTTCACATCTCAGCTTTCTCTCTTACCCCCCAACTGTCTTATACCTCTCAACCCTTGTCCGCCCAGTCTCTGAAAAATCCCCCGCAGCAATCACATGATGGCAAACCTCTCATTCGGCACCTTCAATGTGAGGGGCCTAAACAAGCCGGCCAAAAGAGGACAGATACTAGACTATCTCCACAGGCAGCACGGGATGTCAGAGAGAAAGCAAAACAGTCAGGAGACGTGACAGTGACTCGTCCCTGACAGATATGTAAACAGCATTGTTGTTGTACTGTACTTTCCATTGCGGGCAATAAAATACTTTTGAACCATGCAATAAAAACATGTGTTCGTATAACATTCGTTTTTGCTTGGTCATCTTATTTTTACTATTCAAGCACATGCTCTATTTTCTTAAAGCTACACATACAATTTTGATCACAACAAGGAATATAATCATATTGTTACGAGCAGCGGGTGTGAACCCACTGTGCCAACTTTGGTTTGACTTTGGGCTAGACCTAAGGGAGTTATCCTGATGGCTCCCCGGTATTCAGCCTTTATCCCCTGTACAGGGATCTGGCCTTTGCTGCGGGGAACCAAACAGGCTGCTGCCTCCTCTGTGTAATTCGCGGCTGACTTACGGGGTCGGTGACACTAGTACAACGCACCATGAGACAGGCCAAAGCCCAGAGTTAGGATAAGGTCCAATGTTGGGGCTGATGGCGTACAAACAAGATCCGGTCACAGGTCCGAGGTTCGTGCCAGGCAGAGTTCAAGCAAATGCAAATAACAAGTCCAAGGGTCGGTGGAGGAAAATTAGAAGCAGAATACCTTCATTGAGGGCATGAAACCAAACAAACACCAAAGCTGAGGTAAGGAGGAGCCTCTCTGGCCCAGTTAAATAGGAGAGTAAGTAGCTTGCAGCTGGGCTATGGGCACTGGGAAGGATTAACTTCCACAGTGCTGAAGGAAAGTGCAGGTATAATGCCACGTTAGGGCGAGCACCCACTGGCGTTTTTTTACCTGCGTTTTGCGTTTTGCGTTTTTCCTGCACAGGCATAGAGATAACATGTGTTCCTGTCCACTGGCGTTTTTTTTGCGTTGCGTTTGCGTTTTTAACATAGGAACTGTCAGTTGCATATGTGTCCTTATTTTTCTCCATGGAAATTAATGGAAAAGCCGCGAAAACGCCGCGAAAAACGCGCGGAAAAATCGCGGGAAACGCTGCGAAAACGCTGCGTTTTCGTCCCGCGGAAAACGCAAACGCCAGTGGGTGCTCGCCCTTATAGAGGGAGAGCAGGGTGACACCTAACAAATCTAAAGGAATATGGAGTCGGCCTTGTTACATACATACTGTATAGATTCTCTAACAATATATATGTGTGTATAGGCACTTTGTGTAGGTACGCACGAAGAATAGAAGCATGCTCTATTTCTTGGCGTAAGCCCCATGCTTTTGAATAGGCAGCATATGCAAACACTGTACATATGCAATACATTGCATATGGGTGGCAATTTCATATACAACCCCGCAATGAAACAGAGTGGGAAATTAGAAAAGAAAATGACAGAGTCAAACTGCGCATGACCATGTGCATGTGATACGTGGGCATGCGCGGTACACTTGCTGCTCATACGCAGTGTCTGCCGGCAGACACGGTATTTACAAACACCAGTAAAACGCTGCGGTACATCCACAGCATTTTACATGAGGCCTTACTTTGTTATTTTTGCAAATGATCATTGTATAATTGTGAGGGTTGTACTAATGTACTGCATATAGTAGAATAAGAAGCGGCATATGAAAATCAACACAGAGCACAAAAAAATCAACTTTTATACAGAAAAAGGAATATTCACCAGCTGTATGTTCAGGTTTTTAATACGGTATGATACAAAGTCAGAATAACCTTGATATAACAAAGAAGACAGCAATGTTCTTCTAATTAGGGGATGCAAGAGAAATATGTTCAGCATGTCCCTCTTATGTCCTTTGAGGTTCACAATACAAGTACTTTTGTACTGCATGCTCTTTTTTTTCCTCTTCTTCATTTGTACGGTTTTAACAAAATAACGATGAAAAGCATGCTCTTTTTTTTTTTTTACCTAAAAGTGAACTCTAGATGTAACCTATATGTTTCAGTAATGAGCACGCAATAAATGAGCCATGGCGAACGCTATCTGGGTCATTAGTCATAGTCACGGACCTATGTGCTTTATGTTATATGGTTGGCAGGGGAGGTGTTAGGTGTCCATTCTGGGAGTTTTCATGGCTCTGTTCATTGACCATATACAATTCATTTCCCTCATTTATCCACAGAAGGGAAAATTTTTGTTAGACCTGAAAATGTTATTCCTGGATTGTACAGCAAAATATGCAAAGTGCATTAAATATATAAATGACCAAAAAGTTATAAACTAACAACTAAAATGTTATAATTTTCTGTTCCTTTTGAAATTTATAACAGCATATTTGTTCCTTACTAAAATCTTACTACATTCATTAAATTTAAGAACATTACTGCTGTGTAATTTACAGCAGCAGTCAAATGTTACAGTCTAGTGAATGAGGGTATATGAAATCCTATTGACAAACCGGAGTTTAAAGCGGCTTGTTTTATACGACCTACTGTACTTCTTCTGCTCAAGCAAGGGGTTTCAGAATTTTTCAGAATTTGCCTCATCATTTGTCCCTGAATTTCAGCGCACCAACACAATATTAACTGGTTCTGGGATGACCATTGTATGTTAAAATACATGTATTGTATGTTTAAGCCATAAATTTATGGGAAAATGATAATTTGCTTCTGAGACCCCAAAATGTATTACAAGATGAAGAATAACCCCTTAAGGACATGGCCTATTTTTTGCAAAACGAGCTGTAGTTTTTATTGGTACTATTTTGGGGTACATACGGCTTTTTTGATCACTTCTATTGTGTTTTTAGGGAGGCAAAATGCCTTTTTTTAAACACTTTTTTCTGTGCATAGTCAAAAGCATGTGCAACCTATTGTACGCGTCGTCATGGACGCGACAATACCAAATATGTGGGGTTTTAATTTTTTTTACCTTTTTTATGCTAATATAAGAAAAGGCATAAAAAAGGCTTTTTTTTACATTTTTCTTTTTTATTCATTTTTATTATCTTTTTTTTTTACACAATTTGTGTCCCCCCGCGGGACTTACAACACTGCACTGATGATCGCTGTGATAAGGCATGGCAGGGCTACTGTCCTGCCATGCCTTATCGCTTATACAGCGATCACAGGCTATAGCAATACAGGACGCCAGAGTCTGGCATCCTGTTGTCATGGCAACAGGACGGGCTCTCTGCAGTAATATCGCGAGAGCCCGGCAACTGCAACGAGGGAGCGCGCTCCCTCTGTGAACCCCTCCCATGCCGAGATCTACATAAATCGCGGCAGGGAAGGGGTTAACAGCGGGGGTGCATCTCCGATGCACCCCCGCTGTTGCAGCGGGAGGCCAGCTATAACTGACAGCCGACTACCACTACGGGATATCGCAAGATCATAAGTTATCTCGCGCTATCCCCAGGACGTAAGTTTACGCCCTGTTGCGGGAAGTACCCCGCTGCCAGGACGTAAACTTACGCCCTGGAGCGGGAAGGGGTTAAAGAAAATGAAACAGATAAGTGAGGGCTTTTACCCACCAGCGTTTTTTTAAACACTGCGATATAGCTGCGCTTTTTTTCAATGGGACTTTCTAATGTTAAAATAGCATCACACGAAACTCGCCAGTTTGTGATCTTGCAATTTTTGTGCAATGCAGTTTTAACATTAGAAAGTCCCATTGAAAAAAAACGCAGCGATATCGCAGCATTAAAAAAAAAAAACACTAGTGGGTAAAAGCCCTTATACAGATAAAACAAGTCATTACATATAAAAGTCAGAAAGAGCTGCTGGAAGCTGTAAATTACTTTCTGTGATGATTGCAGGATTTTTTTCAGGGGCCTGTACAGAACACAAAAGTGTACTGGAAAAATAAAATGCAGCCAACCAGAGGAGAAGTTCTTCCTGACACTGGTAAAGAGCAATCCAGAATATGTAGTACCGTACTGTAGGTTGTGTCATAGATCATTAGAAGCCACTTAGACACAGCATATGCGGTAATTGTCTGTGGAAAGAAATTTAAAGGAATAAATTGCGCTACTACTGCAATGGTGCCCTAGGCGGTCAGCTGCTCTTCCTACCCTTTGTCCTGGCCTGGGTAACAAAAGACTATAGGAGCTGAGTATTCACAGGGTCTGCTAAATCAACATGAAATTACTAGCTTTGTAAAATTTAAATTAAAGTGCACGCTGATTATAATAGCATAACTTGTATGTGGGATAGATTGAGTTCACCCTATAGCTGTGAATGTAAAGGGAACCCATCAGGTCCCTTACGCGGCTCAGCCTGCAGGGTATAAGGCTGGACCCCAAATTCAGTGATCTCTCACTTATATCAATCAGTTCAATGGTTTTGCAAATCTTACTTTTGACAGAAGTGGACTGGAGATGAGTCCAATGAAGCTCCTTCATATTCATATTCATATATGCGTACTCCCCCGCCTTCCTCCTTCCAACAGATGGATTGGCAGGTCCTTCCATATTACCATACACACAGAGACCTCTTAATCAGCATCTCTAGGGAGGCAAGACAGCAGTGGGAGTATACATATATGAATATACAGGAGCTTCACTGGACCCATCTCCAGTCCTGCAAAGGTTCAAAACTAAGATCTCCAAAACCACTCAACAAATTGGTGTAAGAGACTGCTGACATCATATGGTCTGTCACTATACCCTAATGCCTGCCGCTTGAGCAGCTTAAAGGGGTTGTCTCGCGGCAGCAAGTGGGGTTATACACTTCTGTATGGCCATATTAATGCACTTTGTAATATACATCGTGCATTAAATATGAGCCATACAGAAGTTATTCACTTACCTGCTCCGTTGCTAGCGTCCCCGTCGCCATGGATCCGTCTAATTTCGGTGTCTTCTTGCCTTTTTAGACGCGCTTGCGCAGATCCGTCTTCTCCCTTCTTCTCCCTTCGGCTCCGCTCGGCAGCATCGGCATTTTGGCTCCGCCCCCTTGTACGCATCATCGCGTAGCTCCGCCCCCGTCACGTGCCGATTCCAGCCAATCAGGAGGCTGGAACCGGCACACATCATGGGGCGGAGCTACGCGATGATGCGTACAAGGGGGCGGAGCCAAAATGCCGATGCTGCCGAGCGGAGCCGAAGGGAGAAGAAGGGAGAAGACGGATCTGCGCAAGCGCGTCTAAAAAGGCAAGAAGACACCGAAATTAGACGGATCCAGGGCGACGGGGACGCTAGCAATGGAGCAGGTAAGTGAATAACTTCTGTATGGCTCATATTTAATGCACGATGTACATTACAAAGTGCATTAATATGGCCATACAGAAGTGCTGAACCCCACTTGATTTCGCGAGACAACCCCTTTAAGCGGCCTGAGATGTTTTATTTAATAGACTGTTTTGTTATTTTACCAAAATGCAAACCACAATGCACTACACCTACTAGTACTACTTTACTAGTAAGTTCATCGATTCCCTAATTCACTTTTTTTTTTCTTTACACAGTACCCTTTTTTTTTTCCATATTATTTTTTTTTAATTGAAAATCCATCAGAGAAGTATTGGTACATTGACATGCATAGAATGGTATTACATTTTTGAGCATAAATGTGTTTACAGTGTCAATTTTGTATATAATCACATAGTTTCTCTAACAAAACTCTTCTATTTCATAGATTTTTACATACATTTATCCAACTAGTTTCTAGTATTTCCAACTTTTTATAAGAAACATTAAACATAATCAACAACTACTTGGCATCATATTATTTCCTTTGCGCAACATGTTAATATTTAGATTTCCATTTTTCCAGGCCTCCTCGTACTTTCTACACACAGTAACCTTTTTTGAGTAGAGAGCCATATAGATGAGTTTAACCTTAGGGCTGGTTCACATCTACGTTAGGGCTTTCTGTCTATCTGTTTGCTTTTTGGAAGAGAAAAATGGAATTAAAATGGAATTTAACATTTCTGTTTTTTTCACCAATGATTTCAGTTGGTTTTCAAAAAAACTGCATGATCTCAGTTTGCTTCCCTTACATTATCTTTCCATCTTTTTAAGAGAACAAATAGTGCTACAGACTGTAGTATTTCCATGTTAAAAAGTGGACACCTAATTGGAAAGGCCCGCAAATCAGATACCTCATTATGTCTATTATTATCGAACAACGTGGAGAAGACTTTTGAAAGGGTCAACTGGAGGTTTCTGGTGGCTGTATTAACTAAGATAGGGTTGGACCTGAGAATCAGGTCATGGATTATGTCTCTATATTTTAATCCCTTGACTCAGATCAGAATCAATGGGTGCTTGTCAACTTCCTTCCCAATTAGAAATGGGATGAGACAGGGCTGTCTCCTATCACTCTTTCCATATATCTTGGTCATTGAGATCCTAGGTATAGCACTCAGAAGCAACGCTCGATAGAAGGGGTGAAAGTGCGGGAGCAGTAGCATAAGTCTTACCTGTTGCAGGTGACCTGTTATTTTTTGTATTGACTACCAGAGTGGGCTTCCCTTAAAAGAATTTGCCAGCTACAGTAAACTCAGTAATTTTAAGATAAATGCACAAAAATCTGAATTACTGAATATCAATATCCCTTAAGGAAATTTTCCTATTCTGCTGATCAGGTTTTTGAGTTTAATTATAAGACTCTCTTGTTGTCCCTTGATTTAAAATTGAAAGATTGGCTTAGGTTACCACTTTCACGGTTCGGTAGATTTAATGTCCTAAAAATGGATATACTTCCCAGATTTCAATATTTGTTCCAGACTGTTCTCTGGAACTTACTCAAACACTACTTTGAAACACTTAGTTAAATCATTACCAGGTTTGTGTAGCGAAACACCTCCCTGTGCCTTAGCTTCAAAATTTTAACAAAATCGGGGAGGGGGCAGCTTTGCCCAGCCTGGGCTTATGTCTTAAAGCATCAACCTGCAATTGTGTGTTAGATTGTTTTTTCAATCACACATACAAGCTTTGGGTTTCTATTGAACACAATTTAAATCCATTCCAGATAACTGGTGTGTTTTGATCCAGGGAAGGTTAGACTGCAAGGTGCAACAACTCTAGTTCTAAACTTGTTGCGTGTGTGGGAGGTGCTAAATGAAGGAGGTCATTTGGTCTCAAGACCTAGATTCCTCACTCCTCTGGTGGGGAATCCTCAGATCTCAGCCACTCTTTCACACTCGATGCTCTCCTTCCTTCTATTGGTGCTGTCCCTGCATGTGAGAAATGTGCGGACACTTTTGGATAAGGGTGGAGACTCCTGTTTACATTACCTTCAAATCAGGAGCTTCATCAATTCTCACACCTCCCTCTAATTTAACTAGGGAATTTACCCTTTTCAAAAAAATTATGCCTTGCACCAGAGGCACCCATACACGTAATCTCATTGGTATATGGATTGTTGTTGGGGGAGAGAGCAGGAGGCCCGGTATCAGGTTAGGGAGTGGGTGCTGGATGGATCATTCTCTGGAGAGCTCTGGACCAAATCTTACATAGTGTCATACAAAATGTTTATCTCCTGTAGAATGCAGGAACTTAATTTCAAAATTGTATCACAGTGGTACGTGACTCGTGGGAAATTGCATAGAATTTTCTCCACAGCCTCAAATCGGTGCTGGAGAATTCTCACAGAAATGGGTTCAATGATGCACATCTGGTGAGAGTGGCCACCTATAGCACCCCTCTGGAAAGATATCTCTAGACTTTAAAGGGCCATAAGCCAGTCCTCACAAGACCTCACTCTGGAATACCTTTGCTTTCCATGTTTCTGGGCTTAGTCTCAAAATATAAAAAAACTTCTCCTTAGGCACTTTGCAATGGCAATGCACCAAATTATTCCTAGATACTGGAAGCAACACAGCCCTATTCCCAGGATAGTCTTGGTTGAAGCCATGGTTTCATTGCAACACTTGGAGGAAATCAGATGCTCTGATCTTACCACCAATCTCTCTGGATTTGATTCCACCTGGTCGGTGTTGCTGTACCTTCGGGATTCACCCTCCTTTACTGGTTGGATGCTAGATGGCACTCTATAGTGGACAACCCAATCATGAACAGCTCTGTCAGGACACCGCTTTTCTTATTCTTACTTTCTTTACCCTTCTCTTTCCCTATGCCTTGCTGGCATCTATATTCTCATTTAGTTACTTTTTGCTAGGGTTATGTATATATTATTTTAGTTGGTCCCTCTGGAGGGGTATCCCGGCAGTTGTGGGTTGTTACTTTTCTTGGTTTTGGGCTGAGTTACCAACTCGGGCTAGGCTTGACATACTATATTAAAGCTTGAGCAGTTTAATTCGAAATTCTGAGAGGATGAATATATATACGGTACTTCTTTTATATTTACCATATGTCATTTTTTATATGTTGGCTCAACAATGATGTAACCAATAAAAACCATTTAAACATAAGGGAACGAAAACCAACTTAAAGCTTTTGGTTTTATTGAAATGAATGAGTAAAAAATGGAAACATTTAATTCCATTTTAATTTGTTTTTTTCTGCTCCATAAACGGAACAGAGAGCTGGAAAGTCCTAACGCAGATGTGAACCAGTCCTCATCTGTTCAGCATGGAAAGAATTAAAAGTTTTCTTTATCTTTCATTATTATTTGTTGTTGAACTCCTACGGGTTGCTCATTCTATTTCTTCCTGCTTCTGTCCTGAGAATTTAATTACAAAGTGCCTTCAACCAATATCCATCACATCATCTTTGCTGCACAATCTGATCTGGGTCACTTGTTCTTCTCCTCATCTCTTTCTTAATACTGTGACGTTTTTAACAACTGCTTCCTTGGACAATGAATATGGGCGCAAATGTGTGGGTCAATTATGTTCTCCACTGACTCTGGTAATTACTTGCATTGAGTCAATATAGTTTGGGATCAACAAATCATCTTAGAATTATTTGGGTCATTTACTTGCTGCCCTTTTTTCCCGTTATGGCCTTGATATTTTGGTTAGATTGTACTACCATGATATAAATAATAACAACTTCAAAGAAGTGTATTTCTCCAAAGTAACAAACAGATTGAATAATCTAATTGAAGAGCATATAGGTAATGAAAATGATAGATATTCCATGACACTCTACATATGACCTATAGTTGTCTATAAACAAAACTAAAACATTTGGTTGTTGCCTGTGCTAATATGATAAATTGTCAGTCTGGTGCACAATAATGAAGGATGGGCATCATGATGAAATAGTCCAAGTATAAGTGGTTTCAGTAGAATAGCTTGAAATGATGACAGTGGTGAATCCTTGTACTATAAAGCCCAATGTCCGCTTGCAAGCATGCAGAATCCAGCCATGCCCGCAGACATGAACAGGAAAAGACATTTTCTTACCTGTCCAGGTCCAGCACGGGTATCCTCCGTGCCAGACGGATCTTCTTTCTTCAGCATGGCGGATGCGTCCAGACGTGGCGATGCAGGCGCAGTGCAATCTTTAAACAAATCTCTTGTTTTCCCGCGGTATGTCCACAGTGACAGTTATGGCTGTACCGCGGATCTGACGGCTTCCATTAACTTCAATGGAAGCCATCCTGTAGAATCTGCAGAAAAATGGAGCATTTTGCAATCTCTTCCCACGCATGCAATCCGCATGCCGGGAAAAAATGACATCTACATCCTCTAAATTGTTTTAGAGCTGCGGATCTCTTGCGCAGACATTGGGCCTAAAGAGCTGCTTTATATAACAAGAAGTACTTGCAAAAGTGCTGTGGGAAGTTCTGCTGTTGACCAACAATATATAGATACATGTGTATATATAGATCAATGCAATTACAAACATTTTCTCAAATAAGTGCGTTTTAAAAGTTCATGCTAAACCCCATGAGCACCTCTGCTCCCACCACCTGCTAATATTTCTGACACCTATGAATTTATTGAAAATTTAGAATTAAGGAGAGCATGCCTTTCAAGTCACATTGTGTGGCTGGGTTTTCTGGTGAAGTGGTGAACTACCGTACACTTGGTAAAACCTGCGTAGTTCAGTAGCTGCACTGCCGTCCTGAATTGTTGAATTCTATCTTGGCAATCACATGGTGTACTAAACATTTCTCTCCTCGCTCTCCCCTTGTCTCTCTCCATTGACTTAACATAGGGGCCATTCAGTACTTAATGGCTGATATTTATACTGAACGATCAGTGTTCATCTCATCGTCCATCGTTTATGTTGCATGAACGATGGACGATGAGCTGAACGCTGATCGTTCAGTATAAATAGCAGCCGCTTAGTACTGAATGGCCATTATGTTAAGTCAATGGAGAGGGGCGGGGGAGAGCGAGGAGAGAAATCTCCTGCAGCCTCCCCACCCCCCTGCTGGCCACTCTGTAAGCGAACCAGCTATACTAGCTGTCGTGCAACAGCCCCGGAGCGAGTATGTGCGGGGACAAGTGTTGGGCATTGTTTGCCCGACCTTTGGGCTCTTCTAAATGGGCCTTTACCAAGTGTGAATAGCAATGGGCATTCAGGGCAGTGTTGGATAGATATTCAAATGTAGCTGATACCCCAGCTCTGCCATTGTGGCAAGTTCTGTCTAACTTTTCTGTTCACTACCTTGCAAATACAGTAGATCTTTACCAGTCGGAAATTCAAACTTTGGCAGAGATTTTTCTTTAGGGGGTGTAAGGGCTATTGTTGTCCTTTGCCCATTGATCCATTTTATTAACAACAGCAAGGCAATAAATAGACCTTATATGAAGCATTTATCTACAGTAGCAGTCTGGGGTTTAGTTATTACTGGACCAACAGAACTCTGTATAAGAGAAGTTCTTCTCTTATAATTTATAGATAGGGTTACCACTTGGCTGGTAATCCACTGGCCCAGCCGGTACGGACATTAGAAAGCCAGTGATGCGACAAGTTTTTCGCCAGCAATAATACTTCCCTGTGAAAGACTTGTTTATGGAGGTTGTGATTGGATTGATAGGATGCTCTTAGCATTGGAGTGAGGGGAGCTAAGCAAGTGGTGATGTAAGGAAGTGGAAGATCTCCCTCACCCCACCAAAGATGGCTAGCCTTGCTAGAGAGTCCTGCTGCCCCAATCCTAGCTCTGCAGGAAGAGGTCAAAGCTCACCGCAATGAGAAAACCTTAGCAGAGATGATTCCAGGCAAAGTATTGTTGTATAAATCGGCAGCGGTGCTGAGCCACACGCCAGCTAAAGAAGAACACGACATGGTCTTTCTACTATGCTCTCTACAGCACAACAGAGGTATTTCTGGGTTAATTCTATTTATTCTGATAGGGGTATAATAACACCTTGACACCATCTTATAGTGGAATTCTATGAGGTTAGCGCTCTTGCAGCTCTTGTGTGCCCATGTAAAAAGCCTTAGCCCCCACTGGGGTAAAAAGGATGCGCCTATGTCCTTTTCCCAGTTAAGTACATGCACTTTTTAAAAGTATTTCTTTTCTAATTCTCTCATCCCCACTAGTAATTTGAAAAGGGGGGGGGGGGGGTTGAATAGGCAGTTGCAGAGATATACGAGGCGCAAGAGTGACAGTAGAAGATGGTTTTCCACATAGTTTTTAATCTGGAGATAGCTCAAGAAATTCATTCCCGGTAGAGAGTATCTCTCTTTTATTGTTTCTATTGGAATTAGTTTAGTATCTGCCTTTAAATCTGCAGTATTTTCAACCCCTCTTTCTCCATCTGTCTGCTTTTAACTGAGGAATAAAGGAGCCCAGGGTTTCAATAGGTAGGGGAAACACTTTTCTGGGTGAGTGCATCCTGGAGAATTGTATAAGGCACAACCATTCTTTTTCCGTAGCCTCTATGGAAGCACTCTGCAATAACTAGTGACTGGTCGAAGGTAAAGTTCCTCCCTGCACAAGCATTTAGAGACAGAAGGAATGGACATCCTGCTGCTACTACTTGTGTCAATTAGGGAATTAGGGGACCAGAAATAATATTAAAGTCTCTACTAACCACCAAATGACCCTTTATTATTTTTTTGGTGACTTTCATAACCTTGTTCATAAAGCCAATTTGGGAGGAATTAGGAGCATATATATTGACTAAAGTTAGCAAAGTTCCATTAATCCTACAAACTAGCATAATATATCTGCCCCCTTCATGTATTATTACTTCATTTGACTCAAAATTCAGAGTGTCTTTGATGGCCACCATGACCCCTGCCTTTTTCTTAGTTGAATTGATCAAGAAGATCTTGGAGAATTAGGAAATCTTGGGGCCCCTCTCTTCCACCAGATAGGTCTCTTGGACACAAACCACGTCTGCATTGGAAGACACAGTTTATTTCCACAGGGAGTGCCTCTTAAAGGGGGAGTTGAGGCCTCTCGCAGTAATAGAAATAAAGTTTATAGCCATCGTATGCTCTTTGGGAGGATTCAGTGGCTTGGATGTGAGAAGGCCATGGGAGAACCAAACGTAAAGGCACAGGTGGGATCTAATAACATGGATTTGAAAAAGGATCTTCATTTCATTTTGAGCAGATAGTTGATCATTGTGTGGCGGAGAATGGGGGTTAGGGGCAAACTTTTGAGGGTAAACGAAACCGGAAAAATTAATGAGCGACAGAGTGCCTCTACTTGGTGGGTGTCTAAATGGACTATACAGACTGTGAAAGCTCAGCCATTTAGGATGAATGAATGGAAGCCTTTTTATCTTTATCCGAGGACTTGGAATCAGCAAATCTCGTTGACACGTCAGATCAAGAGCCTATTGTTGGCATGTGGATTTCTTGTGTGGGACAAGGATTTAGAGGACCACTCTTAGGGTAGGTGTTCCGGTGTACCCGCTCTAACTTCCTGGAGACCCCATTTCTGTAGGAGCTTTTGACCTTTTTCAGATTTTAGTATAATATGGGTGGAGTCGTTCTTCATGACAATTAATTTAGTTGAGTAACCCCATTTGTATGAGATTTTCTTTTCCCAAAGTATTGTAGTGTTGGTAAAAAAATGTTTTCCTCTGTTGCATAGTTGCTTGCGATAAGTCGGCTGATAACTTGACCTTGTCAAACGGGGCTGAGAGGGAATGCAATTTCTTAACTGTGAACATTAAAGACCAAGAGGTTGAAACGTTACTGCAACTTTTGTCTGTCATGGGAGAATAAAGGATTTTTGTACATCTTCTGCAACCCTTGATGCTGCCACGTTGTATTTGTTTTGGACTCAACTTGGAAATACTATTCAAGTTCTCATGTGGCTGCCGCATCTGCATGGTCCTATCCATGTTTGAAGGCTATAGAGTGCTGCTGGTAATCTTTTCCCTATTCTACATTAAGGCTTTTTTGACGTGGTAAAAATGTATTCACACTATAACATCTCTAGGCAGATTTTCAGAGATTCTTTTTGGGTGAGGAAGCCTGCGGACTCTATTATCCTTTCTTCTGCTGTGGAATTTAGAAGGAGGTTGGATATTAAACTTTTCACATATGACTGCAATTCCACTTACAGGACAGATTCTGCTACACCTCTAATTTTAATGTTATTGCGTTGGTTCCTGTCCTCTAGGTCTGTGAGTTTAGATTTCATAGATTTGACGTCCTCAGCTAGTGAATAGCGTGCATCTATTAATTCATTACACAATCCCTTCACTTCCTCCATCTTATTCTCTAGATTGTCAACTCTAGTACCAAGCTCTGTGATGGAAGCGCTTACTGAAGAATTGACTTTGGCGAGGTTATTTTGAATTGAACCCCTTCAAGCCAGTGTCATCTCTTTGATGAAATGCTCTGAGGCTGCTGGATCTTTACTTTCTATATGCAATAACGGATTTTCAAAATGATCATAGGACGTTTGAGGAAATAATGGATCTTTATTTGCAATATCCCTCTCAGGGATCTGTTTTGCTGCCCAAGGGGGTTTGTTTTCTTCATTAAGGCCACAGGGTATACTTCCCCACTTAACAAGACTGCCTTAGGTTTAGTCAGACTGCAATTTGAGGTGAGACCTGGGGGTGAGGGGCTTGGAGAGGATCTCCTGCTACAGCTTCTGGGACTATTATCATCTCTTCCTGCCGTTCCTGTCCCTCTCTCCTCTTCAGTGAGCTTGTCTGCTGCTGCCATGTTTGTGGCTTTAGCTGGCTCTTCTCCCTCAGGTATCTGTTGGGAGAAGGAATAGCTCATGTGCATGGAGGATGTGAGGGGCAGGGAGAACCCCCCACAGTTCTCATGGGGATCAGCGTCCCTCGCGCCCACTGCACCCAGCTGCCACATCTTTACTGTGGAAGTGTGTGGCACTGACATGTCTGCGGCCTGAGCCACCTCCTCAACTCCTGGGTCTCCTGTTGGGTGCATCTGCCATCAGGGAGGTGAGGGGCTGGGAGATGATTTTTTTATACCCAGGACTATGACAGTAGCAAAAGGGCATCCTCTACGATTAGAGGAAAGAAGGTTTCATCACCAACACAGAAGGTTCTTTACTGTAACAGCAGTGAGACTGTGGAACTCTCTGCCCAAGAACGTGCTGATGGCAAAATCAATAGAGTAGTTTAAGAGGGGACTAGATGCCTTTCTAGAGTGCTATGATATTACAGGATATAGACATTAAATAACCAGTGGGGTTGTTGATCTCAAATCTTGATCCAGGGATTATTCTCCATGGTGCTCACGGTGATGCAGTCATTCTCTCTGTTATCCAGGTCACGCTCCCTTTTGGGTTTTTTAAAATTTTTTTCATCAATGCAGCTGCATGGCACCTTGTATTTTGCGGGATGAATTCTAGTATCTATAGCAACCAATTTCAGGCACATGTGTATTCAAAAACTTTTCCAAATTTTTTACTGTGGAGCAATGGGAAAAAGGGGCAATTTTAGCATTGTTTTTTGGAATTCATTTTTAAGACATTCACCATGTGAAATAAATATTATATTATCTTTATTCTATGAGTAATTACGATTTTGAAGACACCAAATGTATAGATATGTTTTCATATGTTCTACTACTTTTGTGCAATATAGCCACTTATTTTTGAAAAACGAACTTTCACTATATTAGCACCAGAGCATTTTACCATTGACAGAGCTGTATGGTGGCTTGTTTTTTGTAGGATGATGTATAGTTTTTATTGGTACCATTTTGAGCTTTATATCATTTCTTATTTGCTTTTAATTCCTGTTTTGGGGAAGCAAAATTATTTAAAAAAAAAGTATTTGGGCTTTTTTAAATGGAATTTGTCATGCTTGATAAATAATGCAATATTTTTTTAGTATGGGATGTTATGGATGTGGTGATACCAATTTTGTGTACATTTCTTTTTGTTATTTTAGTGTTGTTTAAGTGGAAAAGACTATTTTAAAAAAAAAATTCTGTAAAAACATTTAGATGTCACGGTCAGCGATGACTACAGAATCTGCAGAGTCAAACAGTGTAGAGGAGTGATTAGATTAGCAAGTGCATATCTTCTCACTCCTTTTCTGGGATAAAAAAGACCCCTGCCCATATGTGACAATCAGAGAGCAAATATGTTCACTGATTAGGTGGGTGATTACATGGACCAAACTCTGTTATTCTTCCCTTGGGATAAGGTAAAAGGCAGGAGAATCACAGATGTCTGCTGCCTGATTGTCCGCTGCTCCTTTCCCTCTGCCCTGTACACAGAATGAAAGGACAGCTGTAAATTCAGTATTTTCAATCCCACTTCCAATGTCTGTAGCTCTGGTTCTGTCGGTTGCTATGGACAAGCTTCTAGGCTTTAAAATGACATAAAAAGCATGTCAGTAGCAACGATAGAAACAGAGAGTTACCTGAATCCTCATTCCGTTCCCCTTCCTGCTATCCTCTCTTCCCCTTTTCGCCTTCTTCACCTGGTTTTGTTTCTGTCTTCTTCAATGTATACACAATTGCAAATTTTAATACCAAAAGATGGGAGACATATTAGTGTATTGTAGACCCTGCTTTCACCCCTACCCCTTTCCTTTTTGTACCCAATACAATTTTATAAATAAAGAATTTATATATTAAAAAAAACAGAGCTGCAGCTGCTTAAAGTAGAACGAGCTCTGTTCGTACAAAACTGTAATGCCCTTTTCCTGTAGAACAAACAGAGCTTGTCCTAAACTGTAGGGAGGGGGTTAAGTTCACTTACTATTGATTTTCCAACCATATCTGCTGGAAGTTTATTCCAAATATCTACTCCTCTTTCAGTGAAATAATATCCAATAAAAGTATTAGTCACAGCGCTATTGAGCAAAATGCAATGCATGCCATGTGAAGTATACTCATAAGGCTGGATTCACACACACTGGAATCACAGCAGAAATCTCGCGATTTGGCTGCAGCGAAAAACCGCGAGATTTCCGCCGGGAGAAGCGCTGCTTCAAAACCTGCAGCACTAAGCCACGGGTTTTGAAGCGGCCTGGCTGCTCGCTCTTCCGCTGCAGCCAGCGCTTCCATAGAGGAGAGGGCGGCCGCAACAGCAGAAGAAAAAGAACAAGCCGCAGTGCCGGCTTCTGCCAGCTGTTCCGCGGCGGATTCGCTGCCCCGTGTGGACAAGATTTCTGAGAAATCTCGTCCACATGGCTGGCTAATCCTGGGATTAGCGGTCGCAAGCGGATTTGCTGCGGCAAAATTCCGGACAGAATTTCGACTGCAAATCCGCCCTGTGTGAACCCAGCCTAAACCTCCTACTGGGGGTTAGCACTAGGCAGGCCCTCCAGCAGAGAGAACTGTATAAAGGGGGCACCACACTAACAAATAAGTACTCAGAGAAAGATACAGAGCAGAGCTGCAGGACAGAGTGTGCAGCAGAGTCCCAGGACTCAAAGTAGCATTCCCTACAACCTGATAATGGCCACAGAGAATGGCACGGCTCAGAGAGTGTTCGGAAAAAGAGACTGCCACCTGCTTGATCAGAGATGATAGGGCTGCAAATAAGATGGTTGCAGATGATGACAACCAAGCCGCAGTCCAGACCTACGACAACAAAAGCCCATAGTGACTGAGTAGTGAGAAGAATTACTGACTAGGGTCAGAAACGCTATCTTTTCTCCTTAGGGAGAGCAACTATACTATAAACTAAGTGAGGAGACTCAAATGGCCATTCACGCTCCTCTGGGTAATATGCAAATAAGGGAGATGGAATAAATCCTCCACAGTGCCACCTATTGAAAGGCAGCATTCCTTCAAGCCAAAGTCAGACTTTTTATACAAGCCTTGTTACAATGACCGGGAATTACAAGCAAATCCAGACTCCATGTACATACAGCTGTTTCGGGGTTTTTGCCCTTTTTTCATAGCGGTAGCCCATTTCTTGTATATTGGTAACTAGAGATGAGCGAGCACCAAAATGCTCGGGTGCTCGTTACTCGAGACGAATTTTTCGCGATGCTCGAGGGTTCGTTTCGAGTAACGAACCCCATTGAAGTCAATGGGCGACTCGAGCACTTTTGTATATCGCCGATGCTCGCTAAGGTTTTCATTTGTGAAAATTGGGGCAATTCAAGAAAGTGATGGGAACGACACAGCAACGGATAGGGCAGGCGAGGGGCTACATGTTGGGCTGCATCTCAAGTTCACAGGTCCCACTATTAAGCCACAATAGCAGCAAGAGTGCCCCCCCTCCCAACAACTTTTACATCTGAAAAGCCCTCATTAGCAATGCATACCTTAGCTAAGCACCACACTACCTCCAACAAAGCACAATCACTGCCTGCATGACACTCCGCTGCCACTTCTCCTGGGTTACATGCTGCCAAATCCCCCCACCCCCACGACCCAGTGTCCACAGCGCACACCAAACTGTCCCTGCCCAGCCTTCAGCTGCCCTCATGCCACGCCACCCTCATGTCTATTTATAAGTGCGTCTGCCACAGGAAAAGCAGGCATACACTGCAGAGGGTTGGCACGGCTAGGCAGCGACCCTCTTTAAAAGGGGCGGGGCGATAGCCCACAATGCTGTACAGAAGCAATGAGAAATCCAATCCTGTGCCACCTCCATCTGGAGCTGCACACGTGGGCATAGCAATGGGGAACCTATGTGCCACACACTATTCATTCTGTCAAGGTGTCTGCATGCCCCAGTCAGATCGCGTTTTTTTATATATAGTCACAGGCAGGTACAACTCCGCAATGGGAATTCCGTGTGCACCCACAGCATGGGTGGCTCCCTGGAACCCACCGGCGGTACATAAATATATCCCATTGCAGTGCCCATCACAGCTGATGTAATGTCGTGCTTAATGCAGGTGGGCTTCGGCCCACACTGCATGCCCCAGTCAGACTGGGGTTCTTTAGAAGTGGAAACAGATGCATTTACAACTCCCTGTGGATCCACAGCATGGGTGGGTGCCAGGAAGCCACCGGCGGTACATAAATATATCCCATTGCACTGCCCAACACAGCTGAGGTAGTAATGTCATGTTTAATGCAGGTGGGCTTCGGCCCACACTGCATGCCCCAGTCAGATTGGGGTTCTTTAGAAGTGGACACATGTAGTTACAACTCCCTGTGGACCCACAGCATGGGTGGGTGCCAGGAAGCCACCGGCGGTACATAAAAATATCCCATTGCAGTGCCCAACACAGCTGATGTAACGTCAGCTGTAATGCAGGTGGGCTAAAAATTAATTTGATTACACTGTAGGCGAGGGCCCACAAAAATTGCTGTATCAACAGTACTAATGTACCTCAGAAAAATTGCCCGTGCCCAACCAAGAGGGCAGGTGAAACCCATTAATCGCTTTGGTTAATGTGGCTTAATTGGTAACTAGGCCAGGAGGCAGCCCAGTTAAAATAAAAATTGGTTGAGGTGAAAGTTTCAACGCTTTAATGAGCATTGAAACGTATAAAAATTGTTTAAAAAAATTATATGACTGAGCCTTGTGGGCCTAAGAAAAATTGCACGTTCGGCGTGATTATGTGAGGTTTCAGGAGGAGGAGCAGGAGGAGGAATATTATACACAGATTGATGAAGCGAAAAGGTCCCCGTTATTGATGGGGATACAGAACGATGCTTCCATCCTCGGGTGCAGCCTACGTATTGCTTAGGTATCGCTGCTGTCCGCTGGTAGAGAAGAGAAGTCTGGGGAAATCCAGGCTTTGTTCATCTTGATGAGTGTTAGCCTGTCGGCACTGTCGGTTGACAGGCAGGTACGCTTATCTGTGATGATTCCCCCAGCCGCACTAAACACCCTCTCTGACAAGATGCTAGCTGCAGGACAAGCAAGCACCTCCAGGGCATACAGCGCGAGTTCAGGCCACGTGTCCAGCTTCGACACCCAGTAGTTGTAGGGGGCAGAGGCGTCACGGAGGACGGTCGTGCGATCGGCTACGTACTCCCTCACCATCCTTTTACAGTGCTCCCGCCGACTCAGCCGTGACTGGGGAGCAGTGACACAGTCTTGCTGGGGAGCCATAAAGCAGTCAAGGGCCTTAAAGAGTGTTGCCCTGCCTGTGCTGTACATGCTGCCTGATCTCCACGCCTCCCCTGCTACCTGGCCCTCGGAACTGCGCCTTCGGCCACTAGCGCTGTCGTATTGGGAATTTTACCATCAGTTTGTCCGCCAGGGTCCTGTGGTATAGCAACACTCTCGAACCCCTTTCCTCTTCAGGTATGAGAGTGGAAAGGTTCTCCTTATACCGTGGGTCGAGCAGTGTGTACACCCAGTAATCCGTAGTGGCCAGAATGCGTGTAACACAAGGGTCACGAGAAAGGCATCCCAATATGAAGTCAGCCATGTGTGCCAGGGTACCTGTACGCAACACATGGCTGTCCTCACTAGGAAGATCACTTTCAGGATCCTCCTCCTCCTCCTCCTCCTCCTCCTCAGGCCATACACACTGAAAGGATGACAGCCCAGCAGCATGTGTACCCTCACCAGTGGGCCAAGCTGTCTCTTCCCCCTCCTCCTCATCTTCCTCCTCCTCCTCCTCCTCACCGCGCTGAGATATAGACAGGAGGGTGCTCTGACTATCCAGCGACATACTGTCTTCCCCCGGCTCTGTTTCCGAGTGCAAAGCGTCTGCCTTTATGCTTTGCAGGGAACTTCTCAAGAGGCATAGCAGAGGAATGGTGACGCTAATGATTGCAGCATCGCCGCTCACCACCTGGGTAGACTCCTCAAACTTTCCAAGGACCTGGCAGATGTCTGCCAACCAGGCCCACTCTTCTGAAAATAATTGAGGAGGCTGACTCCCACTGCGCCGCCCATGTTGGAGTTGGTATTCCACTATAACTCTACGCTGCTCATAGAGCCTGGCCAACATGTGGAGCGTAGAGTTCCACCGTGTGGGCACGTCGCACAGCAGTCGGTGCACTGGCAGATTAAACCGATGTTGCAGGGTGCGCAGGGTGGCAGCGTCCGTGTGGGACTTGCGGAAATGTGCGCAGAGCCGGCGCACCTTTCCGAGCAGGTCTGACAAGCATGGGTAGTTTTTCAGAAAGCGCTGAACCACCAAATTAAAGACGTGGGCCAGGCATGGCACGTGCGTGAGGCTGCCGAGCTGCAGAGCCGCCACCAGGTTACGGCCGTTGTCACACACGACCATGCCCGGTTGGAGGCTCAGCGGCGCAAGCCAGCGGTCGGTCTGCTCTGTCAGACCCTGCAGCAGTTCGTGGGCCGTGTGCCTCTTATCTTCTAAGCTGAGTAGTTTCAGCACGGCCTGCTGACGCTTGCCCACCGCTGTGCTGCCACGCCGCGCGACACCGACTGCTGGCGACGTGCTGCTGCTGCTGACACATCTTGATTGCGAGACAGAGGTTGCGTTGGAGGAGGAGGAGGAGGAGGAGGAGGGTGCTTTAGTGGAGGAAGCATACACCGCCGCAGATACCACCACCGAGCTGTGGCCCGCAATTCTGGGGGTGGGTAGGACGTGAGCGGTCCCAGGCTCTGACTCTGTGCCAGCCTCCACTAAATTCACCCAATGTGCCGTCAGGGAGATATAGTGGCCCTGTCCGCCTGTGCTTGTCCACGTGTCCGTTGTTAAGTCGACCTTGGCAGTAACCGTGTTGGTGAGGGCGCGTACAATGTTGCGGGAGACGTGGTCGTGCAGGGCTGGGACGGCACATCGGGAAAAGTAGTGGCGACTGGGAACTGAGTAGCGCGGGGCCGCCGCCGCCATCATACTTTTGAAGGACTCCGTTTCCACAACCCTATACGGCAGCATCTCCAGGCTGATAAATTTGGCTACGTGCACGTTTAACGCTTGAGCGTGCGGGTGCGTGGCGGCGTACTTGCGCTTGCGCTCAAACACTTGCGCTAGCGACGGCTGGACGCTGCGCTGAGAGACATTGGTGGATGGGGCCGAGGACAGCGGAGGTGAGGGGGTGGGTGCAGGCCAGGAGACGGTAGTGCCTGTGTCCTCAGAGCGGGCTTGGATCTCAGTGGCAGGTTGGGGCACAGGGGGAGAGGCAGCGGTGCAAACTGGAGGCGGTGAACGGCCTTCGTCCCACCTTGTGGGGTGCTTGGCCATCATATGTCTGCGCATGCTGGTGGTGGTGAGGCTGGTGGTGGTGCCTCCCCGGCTGATCTTGGCGCGACAAAGGTTGCACACCACTGTTCGTCGGTCGTCTGCACTCTCAGTGAAAAACTGCCAGACCTTTGAGCACCTCGGCCTCTGCAGGGTTGCATGGCACAAGGGGACGCTTTGGGAAACAGTTGGTGGATTATTCGGTCTGGCCCTGCCTCTACCCCTGGCCACCGCACTGCCTCTTGCAACCTGCCCTGCTGCTGCCCTTGCCTCCCCCTCTGAAGACCTGTCCTCAGTAGGCGTAGCAAACCAGGTGGGGTCAGTCACCTCATTGTCCTGCTGCTCTTCCTCAGAATCCTCGGTGCGCTCCTCCCTCGGACTTACTGCCCTTACTACTACCTCACTGATAGACAACTGTGTCTCATCGTCATCGGCCTCCTCACCCACTGAAAGGGCTTGAGACAGTTGCCGGAAGTCCCCAGCCTCATCCCCCGGACCCTGGGAACTTTGCAATGGTTGGGCATCAGTCACGATAAACTCCTCTGGTGGGAGAGGAACCACTGCTGCCCAATCTGAGCAGGGGCCCGAGAACAGTTCCTGGGAGTCTGACCGCTCCTCAGAATGTCTCATTTTCATGGAGTGAGGAGGCTGGGAGGAAGGAGGAGCAGCAGCCAGAGGATTCTGAGTTGCAGCAGTGGACGGCGCAGAACTCTGGGTGGACGATAGGTTGCTGGAAGCACTTTCTGCCATCCACGACAGGACTGCTCACACTGCTCATTTTCTAATAAAGGTCTACCGCGTGGACCCATTAAATGTGCTATGAATGTGGGGACGCCAGAAACGTGCCTCTCTCCTAATCCTGCAGCAGTCGGCTGCGATACACCTGGATCAGGAGCTCGGCCTGTGCCCACACCCGGACTAGGGCCTCCACGTTCTCGGCCGCGCCCACGTCCTCTAGGCCTACCCCTACCCCTCAGCATGCTGTATTACCAGGAATGCAGAAACACAACGCTGTAATTAAATGTGCCGCTTATTGGCCTGTGGTTGGAGGCTCACTTCGTTTACGGAACCCCAGGAAATAATTTGGCGCAAGCCTGCTGTAACAGTTAGCTGGCTGCGTATTTATTTGGAGAACTACTACCCCCAGCAGACACGGACCCAGAACACTGAGCACAGTGACAGGCAGGCCAAATAGATTTTTTTCAAATATTTTTTTCAAAAGGACCACTGCGTATATTCAATCAATAATATATGTCTTCTGGCCCTGCCTACACAATTCTGTCCCTGCAGTGTGTCACGGAACTGCAGTGTTGCACTGTTATTAACTGCAACAGACCGGTGATTTCAGAGCCAGGAAATAATTTGGCGCAAGCCTGCTGTAACACTTAGCTGGCTGCGTATTTATTTGGAGAAATACTACCCCCAGCAGACACGGACCCAGAACACTGAGCAGAGTGACAGGCAGGCCAAATAGATTTTTTTCCAATATTTTTTTCAAAAGGACCACTGCGTATATTCAATCTATAATATATGTCTTCTGGCCCTGCCTACACAATTCTATCCCTGGAGTATTACTGCAGGGCGCAATGCTCTGCACGGCCGATATACCAAAAAAAAAAAAAAGTGCAACACTGCTAAAAGCAGCCTCCACAGTACTGCACACGGTTAGATGTGGCCCTAAGAAGGACCGTTGGGGTTCTTGAAGCCTACAATAACTCCTAACGCTCTCCCTGCCTCCACACTTCTGTCCCTGGACTATTACTGCAGGGCGCAATGCTCTGCACGGCCGATATACCAAAAAAAAAAAATGTGCAACACTGCTAAAAGCAGCCTCCACAGTACTGCACATGGTTAGATGTGGCCCTAAGAAGGACCGTTGGGGTTCTTGAAGCCTACACTAACTCCTAACACTCTCCCTATAGCAGCTCCGGCACCAACAGCACTGTCCCTCAGCTATCTCACAACGCATCTGAGGCGAGCCGCGGGAGGGGCCGATTTTTATACTCGGGTGACACCTGATCTCCCCAGCCACTCACTGCAGGGGGGTGGTATAGGGCTTGAACGTCGCAGGGGGAAGTTGTAATGCCTTCCCTGTCTTTCAATTGGCCAGAAAAGCGCGCTAACGTCTCAGAGAGGAAAGTGAAAGTAACCCGAACATCGCGTGGTACTCGTTACGAGTAACGAGCATCTCGAACACGCTAATACTCGAACGAGTATCAAGCTCGGACGAGTACGTTCGCTCATCTCTATTGGTAACATCAGTTTCTCCTACCCTTGTGCATAACCTTACATTTATCAATGTTAAACTTAATTTGCCATTTTTTTGCCCAAACACCCAGCTTATCTAGATCCATTTGCATCTGTACATTATCCAACGTTGAATTAATTATCTTGTATAACAAATCGTCTGCAAATATCGATATTTTACTGTGCAGTCCCTCTATCAGGTTGTTGATAAATATATTGAATAGAATGGGGACTAGTACTGAGCCCTGTGGCACCCCACTAGCAACAGTAGCCCAATCAGAGTATGAACCATTTATCACTACCCTCTGCTTTCTATCTCCGAGCGAGTTCTTTATCTAGCTATACATGTTTTCGCCCAGACCAAGCTGTCTCATTTTATATATTAACCTATTATGTGGCACAATCTCAAATGCTTTAGAAAAATCTAGATATATAAGATCAATGGACTCTCCCAGGTCCAACCTAAAACTTAATTCATCGTAGAAGCTGATCAAATTGGTCTGACATGATCAACCCCTCATAAACCCATGTTGATGAGGAGTTATACCATTGTTTTCCTCAAGATATTCCAGGATGGCATCTCTCAGAAACGCATTGAATAGTTTTCCAAGTATTGAAGTGAGACTTACTGGCTTGTAGTTACCAGGCTCTCTTCTTGACCCTTTTTTGTATATTGGTACAACATTGGCAACCCGCCAATCCAGAGGTACAACTCCGGTCTCTATAGAGTACCTAAATATTAGAAATAGCGGCCTGTCTATCACGTCCCTTAGGACCCTTGGGTGTATTCTATCTGGGCCCGGCGATTTGTCGATTTTAATCTTTTTTAGCTGGCTCTGCACTTCCTCCTGCGTCAGGTGATATTTAGTGGGGGGGTTATTTTATCCCCTTGCATCTTGTGTGGCATTTCTTTTTCTCTTGTGAATATACTTGAGAAAAAAACTATTTAATAGATTTGCCTCCCCCCCATCATCAGTCTGTATAAACAGGCTTCCTGAGTGAACTAGCGAATTCCGGTATAGTTCGCTCGTTCAAATGAGAAATCGGCAGGGCTAAACTGACCCTTAAATTGGCCATGCACATTGCATAGCTGTTAGCTGAAAGTTTGTTTGGTTGACAAGTATTCCCTCTGACCACAACCTCCTCTTTGCATACAAATGGATGCTTAGCTCAGTACAATGTGCATATGTTCTCAATAGGGAGGGGGACAGTAAACTGCTGCTAAACACCTTTTGGCAGCAACGTATCTCTCTTGAGAACAAATGGATTGAGTACATTGAAATCCAACTGCCCAATCTTTCTTTCAGAGTCGAGACTCCTCTATACAGATCAGATAGTTAGCTGGTCCTGCCGAAATCGGCGGGTTCAAATGTCATTTATCTAATGTGTATGGCAACCTTTACCAAAAAAGGAAACTCCATGTGTAAATATCATTGGTAACAAATCACACTCCATGTGAAACCATTCTCCCACTCCCATTTTTTACTCGTGGACAATATTTTTGTGTAGGAATTTGGTAACACTAGTTATTGTAAGTGTAGTGTAAAATTGATAATGCTGCACTGATGCTTTATAATCAACCATTAATAATAATATGTTAATCACCTTTTATTTCAAGTTGGAAGGCATTTAAAAATAAGGCAATTCACAGGCTTCGGACTGGGTATCACTTTGTGAAAAGTATTCTGTACGTTTAAATTAAATTTCTCCGTTACCAAGTATTAGTATTTCATGACAGTTTTCTCTCTCTGAAGATGAGATTCTTTTTCTCTTCCTGCCGTTGAGCTGACAAGCTCTGATTGGCCCTTGGCAGTGACTGGCAGCTAGAGACGAGTGGAACAGAATAAATACAGGTGTATGAAGATTTCATTGTGGACAGGCATCTGTTCCTGAACTAAAGAACATAAGGCTGTTTGCTCTTTCAATTACAGTGCAGACAGGCATGGTATTACTCACTTTCTTTCCCTCGTCAAACCTCCATAACAATTACACTTCTTTTCTCCAGTAGTCTGATCATTCTGACAAACAAAGGATGAAAAAAAACAGTTCTCTTCAATATTAGAAAATTTACTTTTATTTTTGTCAAGAAATCTCCAGTGTTAAAGTTTTTTTTTATATTCAATGCATAAGGCTATTTGAACATTTAGCTTTCTTTCAGGGCCTTTAATGCAGTGCACACGAATCCCTGGAAGGTTAAGAAACCACTTCAATCAAAAAGATATCTTTCCATCTGCCTGTCAACATGTACTTCATCGGGACACTGAGGTTCCTTCTCAAAATCTCATTGCCACAATTCATATCCTGATGTCAGACTTGGCGGTCTTATTTTTTTCATTGTCAGAGTTAATCTCTTCAACAATAAGGGTCATGTCGGAACATTCAAAAGAGCACCTCCTATGTGTTTGTTATATAGTGGAAAAACCTTTGACGTATAGCAAAAAACATTGAATTTGCAGATAATTGTGGTGCAAACTTCTATTGCAAATTTTAGTATAAAATGTGAAATCTGTGACATGAGTAACTTAGAGTATGCCATCCGAAGTTATTTGACAGCACACTATTATGGCATGTGACAATCTCAATCAATCATAGGTTGTCCCTGTGATCTGGTAAAATATTACAGTGATGTTCTCTGTAGAGTGCCTTACAATATATTCTGTTTCAGCATATACTGCCAGAAGCTAACATGTTTATCCACCTAACCTGCTGAATAGAAAGTTTTTTTTTCCCTATAAACTGGTAATTCCCAAACATACTATTATAGGGAAACTACCTCATCCTTACTCTTGCTCTTGCTACTGTTTTCTGGGTAACTCTTAACCCTGTTCCAAAGACCACCAGTGTTCTACAGGAACTTGGTTCAAAAATATTGTCCTACCAGGTGATTTACCCGTGCGTTGCACGGAGGTATAAGTGCGGGGATGGGTTATGGAAAATTGGGCTTTCAAAATTTTTTCATGAATAGCAGTCCTCGAATATACAAAGTGGGCCGCAAAAATGAGCCCAGCACTGCACTCTGATGAAAGCTGGCCAAAAGAAAATCTGTGTTGCCCATAGCAACCAATCACAGGACAGCTTTCATTTTACCTCAGCAGTATAAGGAATGGCAACCGATCACAGCGCAGCTTTCATTTTACCTCAACAGTATAAGAAATGAAAGCTGAGCTGTGATTGGTTGCTATTGACAAGAAAAATTACATGGGAAGTCGGTGAGTTTTCGATTTTTAATTACGCCAGTATTCGTCGCCTGATGCTGAAAAACCCTTGTGCAAAATTTCACTCAAATCGAACCAGAACTGTGGATTTGCATACGACACACACAAACAGATTTTACGTTTTATATATAAGATACTCTTGACTTTGGCTTATTCGCAGTTGCAATAACCTATTTGTAATGCTCACCTCAGTTTGTTTCTACTTCTAAAATGCACCATAAATCAATACAGAAAGTCATATTCATTTGTGTAATACAGCTTCCCACCCTGAATAATGTGGCATCATATGTGAGATCTCACAGAACATGCTGCCGCAAGATTTCACCACTGAAAGGCCAATGCTACTATATTCTTTTATCAATGAAACTGATTTTTCAAAATTTTGACAAAAATTGCCTCCTTGCTAGGATACTGTGCACAGAATTTTTTTGCTGTTGCAGTATTAAAGCAACTCTGTAGTCAGGAGATCAAAAATTAAATACACAAATAGCGGAAGGTAGTCTGAAGCCTACTTCCTGTCTTCCCATTGATTCGAGCTACAGCTCTGAATCTTGGCTGTTTCGGATCACAATGCAAGCAAGCCGTAGAGAACTTCTTTCCAATACAGCAGTAGTAGAATTAATATAATAGAGTAGATTACTAACTCACCAATATGGAAAATATGAACATCAGGCAATTCCTAGATATAAACTGAGGAAATGATGTCGTTAGTAAGAGAGAACTTGGATAGTCATTAAAAAAGACAGTCTGTTGGATTGTGGTGGGTTTGTTTGGGTGGGGAGGGGTTGGAGCGGATGACCCCCTAGACCACTGTCTAAGTGATTGAGGGCTACAAATCACACTGTCCCATCCTAAAGGCACATTTATGGCTGAAAGGATGCCTGTCCACGGCTTTGCGAAATCCCGCAACGAATCTCTGATGCAGGAGACGCCACCTGGGAGCAGGAGCATCTGTCCCATCCTAAAGGCCCATTTATGGCTAAAAAGGCTGCCTATCCACGGCGTTGCGAAATCCCACTGCGAATCTCTGACTCGGGAGATGCCACCCAGGAGCAGGAGCCATCAGACAGAAGCTGAATTTAAGGCAGAGAGATTACTGACTGCAGCTTTCTCTCGTAACCAAACATCTACAAGGTCTAGAGATGTAGCCCAATGTAAACAAGTTAAGCACCTCATCTTTACAACCTTGACCAAACATTTGGTAGATGGATTTTACCATTAAGACTCTCATGTCAGACCACTGAGAGTGTTACAATTAACCTTTTTACTACCCTAGACCTCCAGATATGCTACAGAAAAATCCTTTCACTGACCTAGACCACCAGGGATATTTTTGTTTATCTTTTCAACAATAGACAATGGAGATAAATTACACCATAGACAGACAGAAATACTATTACTAATTCTTAAAACCCTAAACCACCAGACATATTCCTCCACCCTCTACCACCCTTGTCCACCCTCAATCACCTAGAATGTTAGGTATTAACCACAAAGTGTCATGACCAACAGGAATTCTCATGCTGAATTTTCATTTCTTGTCTTCTAACTTGTTGATGGGACAGATGCAATGCAGCTGTACTTGATACTCATTAGGAGGGAGAGATTCTTATTGGCTAGCCTCTATTTAAAGGGGACATTCAAGATAAATTTTAAAATTTTAATAATTGTAAAAACATGTTCCCATGCCATGAAATAATAAAGAAGCTTATATTCACATCTCCTGAGTCCCAGCATCCCTTGTGCCAGCAGCTTCAGGTTTCCAATGTGATCTGATGTTTTCAGGCTGCATCCACCTGTTTACAGGACACCACAGGCTGCTGCAGCCATCCGTAGACCTCAGTGTTTGAGCGTTGAGGTCTGCAATTGGCTGCAGGAGCCTGTGATGTCCTGTACACAGGCTCACTGCAGCTTGTAAACACAGACTGGAGATGGAAGATGGAGCTGCAGCAGAGATGCAGGGACCCGAAAGAGATGAGAATAAATGTGTGTATTATTTTCTTATTTTAATTATTTATTTATATAAACATATTTATTATAATTTTCTAACATTGGGACCATGGTTTTAAAATAAAAATGTTGTTACACTATGTGGCTTAACTCTCTTGGTGGCTGTGGCATACTTCCTGCTGCTTCTCATGGCAGATGCCTAGCTCTGGTGTCTTCTCATTCTGTGACAGTGGCCTAGAGGGTGCATGCACACCTGTTCTTATAGGGCCAGTGCGCCTTATACAAATTCTTCCCCTGCCAACTATGTGCCACCCTATCCTATAATCAGACATCCTCCCACTATGGGGGATACCTGAGTTTGTGGTCTTTTGGTCCAGCTTAAGCTGCTATTCAAGTGTATTCTCCGGTTCCTGATTTAAACTATTCCTGACTACATTCCTGTTTCTGCTCCTGACCCGAGCTTGTTGTACTGACCATGCTTCTGCATGCTACTTGCCCTGACCTCAGACCTGTTTTATCATGCTGATTCTTTTCTGTGTGTTGTGACATCCAGCTTGTTCCACATTCTGAAGTTCTGCTGCTTCCCTGAGAGGGAGTGTCTGAATACTTTCCCATTCACAACCTCAAGTACTCCTCCTAGATCTGTAGTAACATCAGCTGCCACATTACTGGGAACACTTCCAGAACAATTGCCTGTGGACCTTCCAGAGTAACCCACATCACGATTGGAGAGGTTAAAGGGTGAAAACTGGGATTTGGCCCTAAGCTAAACTAGTGTCTGACATAGTGGATCTATGTCTGCTGATCCGGAGAAATTTAT
The DNA here is from genome assembly GCF_035609145.1 of Eleutherodactylus coqui. NCBI lineage: Eukaryota > Metazoa > Chordata > Amphibia > Anura > Eleutherodactylidae > Eleutherodactylus > Eleutherodactylus coqui. The sequence continues at coordinate 194,463,275 of NC_089838.1, read as the reverse complement.
CACTGACAACCCCTTTTAAGTATCCTTAGCATCTGCAATGTGTTTTCTAGTGATATTAGGAACAGTGTCCATTTAAATATAGTATTCCTTGTTTAAGTTCTAGTACTTTGTTCTAATCTAATTTGTTCTTATCAGTGTGGTTTTGTTTCTTTGGCTGTTTAGCCCAGTCTTGTTTCCTAGCCTTTGCTTTCTGTCTACTCTTACCTGGGTTCTTTTTTCCTAGACTTGGTGCATTACTAAACTTGCTTGTTTGACTTATTTTCTTGGTCCTAGTGCCCTCAGATTATCAGGGACAGTATTTCAGACAGGGTCACCAGTAGGGATGACTCAGACAGTGGTGTCTGGTGTTAGGGTCAGTACCAGAGAGAGATTAGGGAAAGACGTGAAGAGAGCTAGTTTTAGGGATATGATTTTTTCTGATTATTTCTATTCTATACCAGACTTCTCCGGTCTCCAATTTGCCTGTTTTAATCATCATCTTTAGCATCATCCTCTGGTTACTATCACCTTCTTCTCCTGCTATGTAATGCTAAGTCCCTACATTTGTATTTGTGTCTCCGATTGTGTTAATACATGGTTCATATCTGTTATTCTTGCAAAAGTCTGGTTTGTAAACCATTTATCTCCTGAGTATTGGGAAATACAGTACCCAGAAAAGGCAACAGCTAAAAGTGAAATCATGTTTTGCTGTTTAGTGTCCAGCTGGCATCATTGTACTACTGGTAAGTAACATTGCATGTTTTATTAATATATTCAGGTAGCATGGTGATGCAAATGAAACCTCGCTACATGGCTCCAGGACCTAGCTGTATCATATCTTTAGGTACACCTGTGACATCATGTGGGTCAGAATTGTGTGTTTTCAGGGAATATAGTAATTGGGAAATAAACTGAAAATCTTGCGGCAATGGCCATAGAATTACAGGTGTTTCTAGGTATAGATCACAATAGTCCATAACAGCACTTGGCAAACTACATTAGAAGCTGATATGGCTTTCCTGAGGGTCATACCAAGAAGGCCCACTGCTAGTTACCCATACCTTCATCCTTTTATATTGCCAAAATTCAACAACTCTGAAGGAGAAACGGGCAGTTGATTATAAATGTATCTGTATGACGTACAGCTATGCTACTATATAAAGGCTATATTTGCACACAATTAGCTAATGGTGACCTGTAATTAGATTTTCAGATGACCTGCATGGCTTGGATTACTTGCATTGGCTGACCTCAGCTTTCAACTGTTAGTACCAAGGGGTCAGCTTTAAATCAATATGTTATCTAATGGGAATCACTTGCACATTTCTTCTTTTTAGTATCGATGAGTAAATCCACAATTAGCCATGATTATCCTTTATAGAAAGTCACATTTAGTAGTAGATTGTAAATATTAAAAAGCTACAAATTAACTGAGTGCACTCTAAACGGCACATTACATTGAGCACTTTATTCCCAGCATCAGAATTCTTTTCCAGTTGTGACAGAATGCCAGCGTCCTCTTTGCCATTTTCTCTGAATGTAATAATCTTGTTTTCCTCTTATTCCGCTCTGTTTATAATCTGTCTCGCTTTTGTTACAGAACAATCACATTTGGTCTTTTTCCTATGGCAGAAGTTGCACAAGGAGTGTTTTATCTTCTAAAGACAATAATGGAAATGAAATGAAGGCATTTTACATACTTCCTGTACACAAGCCTCAGAACAAATGTGTTGTTGATGTGATTTACATTTTAAGCATAGCTCTTTTAATTGCTAGTACAAAAGGGCACTGGATGAATTTCCATGCTTATTACACTGTGTGTTCTGATCTCTCCATAAACAACATAATCAGTGTAGCAACACTTCATTTATTTGCTAGTGGGCATTTCATTCCCATACCTATACTTGTTTTCCCCAAAATAAATTAATATTGTGTACATTTTCTCAGAAAATCAGATGAGCACATATCTCATTAGTAATCAGTTGATGGAAACAATAGGGGTGAGGGTGCTGCTCCAACGAGCTTACATGCTACAGATAATGGGGGGATACAAAAGGTAAAGGGGCTGGAGATGGGCATGGTATGGCGAGGTGGAGAGTGAGGGATGCTAAACAATGGTCAGACATTAAGCCATGTGATGGCAGAATTGGTATGACTGCAGGGGGGCAGTTGATGGTTATCAGGTGGCGTACAGAGGGGTTTGTTTAGGAAATGCGGTATGCCTCCCTGAAGCGGTGCGTTTTTGTAGCACGCCTGAAGTTTTGTGAGTCCTGGATTGCCCGGATAGCCTTTGGTAGTGCGTTCCAGAGGACTGGTGCTGTAAAAAAATTCAAAACTATTTTAATATTCAAAGAATGCCTAATAATTCATGCACAACAAAAAGAATGATTTACATGTGATTTTGTTGCATTTGCGGTTTCCTATAGTAACAGTTCTCATTCAAATTTTATTCTGAAAATGGTTGTAGAACTGCATAACGCTTTGTCGCATTTTACTTTTGCTTTCGGCTGAGGCGAGGCTGTGGCCAACACCGGCTCTTGGCACTCCTCATCATTGAGCCCAAAAATAGAACAGACTTCGCTTAAAAATCATGGCGCTGGAAAGTGCCGCAATCGAGCGTCTGTCTGAGGCTGCCTGAGAGGCTCCATTGAAAATCGTCTGTGTGAGGGAGGCCTAATGTGAAAAAACCATTACAAATAGGGTTTATTTTGAAAATGTAAGTAAAGTTGTGGTTGGAGCAGTTGCATTTCATTGTTAAGAGGTAGTTCCAAATAAGAGCACAAGTGTTTCTCCTACCAAAAGTTTAAAATAATGGAAATGCAGTTGGGAGATTGGGTGGTCCAGTTGGCCACAACAACATTAGAAGCCTATGATATAAGCCTGGGTTCACACGGGTCAGATTTGCTGCGGTTTGCCCTTGCATATCCGCACTGCGGCAAAACCACTGCGTTTGCAGTGCAATGCAGCGCAAATGTGTTTGGGCAAAAAGCTGTACTCGCAGGACGGATTTTTTCCGCACTGCCGCAGTGTGGAAATGCAGCTGCAGCACGGTATTTCAAGACGCAGCATGTCCATTCTTTTGACTTTTCCGCAGCGCTTTTTTATCCATAAACCTCTATGGATGCAGCAAAATCCACACCAAAGTATGCTGCAAAAGTAAGAAAAAAGCGCTGTGGAAAAACCGTTTGTGGATTTTCTGCACCAACAATGCGAAGAAATTACGCAAGACAAAAATAACCTTTGAATCGGTTTTGCCGCAGAAGCAGTTCTTATGCGGCAAAACCGTGGCAAATCCACCCTGTGTGAACCCAGCCTAAGTGTTGTCTGGTTAGGTTACCCAAGCAATTAAACTGTCCACTCTCCTAGCTGCACTTCACAGAATGTGCATCCGCATACCTTCACGGATTCTGTGCCAAAATCCAATCAGAATGTACGTGAATTCCAATTCCCATTGTTCTTAATAGAAATCTGCAACATAGTTCATATGCTATTGATTTTTAATCTGCATTGCAAAAATATTTACGTCACTTATTGATACAGTTTCAATGCCAGGTAACCAAACCAGAATGTGAATAACTTATCTCAGTGTTTCCCAACTCCAGTCCTCAGGGACCCCCAACAGGCCATGTTTTCAGGACTTCCTCAGTATTGCACAGGTGATGTAATTATTGTCGGTGCCTCAGACATCGCCACAGGTGTTCTTACTATAGGATATTCTGAAAACATGACCTGTTGGGGCTCCCTGAGGACTGGAGTTGGGGAACACTGACTTATCTGATCAGTGGGGGTCTGGCCGCTGGGACCATCAGTAATCACGAGAGTTCTGAATATGCCTAGAATGAATGGAGCAGTGATCATGCATACACACTGCCACTCTATTCATTTCAATGGGATGTTCAAGTGCTTGACTATCTTGGCCAGTCCTATTGAAATAAATAAAGGGGCGGTGTGCATGTATGATCACTTTCCATTTATTTGGGGATTTTTGGACCCCTGTTCTCCTGATCAGTGGTGGATGATCCCAGTGGTTGGACCCCACCGATGAGATAATTTTTCCCTGTAGATAAGAGTTAACTTAATTTCATGAGGCAACCCACCAATATTTTAAATATAAACCTGTCCCGTTTCTTCCTGTTACTGATTTGTTTTAAAATTGCTTTAGGGTGTTGTGTTTTTGAGCCAAACAATTATACATATTCTCAATTGTATTTATCTTTATGCCATACATCAGAGAGAGCTGCATGCATGGCCTCATTTCTGGAGGGCTAAATGGAAAAGGAATCGCCCATTTTCGAGATAAGTGCAAGTATTAGACATAAATGGAATATTCTTTTGATATGCCATAAATGTCTTGGAGGGGAATGACTCTCTAATTTTATTGCAGCCCTTTGGAGTGGTTCATTATGACATTGTGGCCCTTAGACCAGAAAAGGTTGTGCACCACTGCATTAATGCAATTAAAAATGTTAATACTGATCGCATACATTTTTACACTTATTTTCTCAGCTTATACTGCGTCCTTCTGGATTTTAAAGCTATTACTGCAGTATCTTTTTCTCTTTATCCAGAAGAATGTGATTTCTACTTGTTACATACAGAGTAAGGCCTTTTTCACACAACCTTATCCATTTTTATGCTCAGCCGATTGCATGAATGGAGAATAGCCACAATCAAGTCCCAATCTAAATTAGCATTTTCTCATCCGGTCACACAGGCGGCTGCTGCGTATTGGTGAAAAAATAAGCTGCAGCCAAAAATTCCTCGGTCGACATAAATCCTTAGAATTACTATTAATTAGAGAAGAGCGAGCACCAAAATGCTCGGGTGCTCGTTACTCGAGTCGAACTTTCAGTGATGCTCGAGAGTTCGTTTCGAGTAACGAACCCCATTGAAGTCAATGGGCGACTCGAGCATTTTTGTATATCGCCGATGCTCGCTAAGGTTTTCATTTGTGAAAACCTGGGAAATTCAAGAAAGTGATGGGAACGACACAGAAACGGATAGGGCAGGCGAGGGGCTACATGTTGGGCTGCATCTCAAGTTCCCAGGTCCCACTATTAAGCCACAATAGCGGCAAGAGTGAGACCCCCCCCCACTGTCAGCATAAGGATCGTTCTCCTCTGCCACAGCTGTAACAGCTGTGGCAGAGAAGAACGATGTTAGCCCATTGAATTCAATGGAGCCTGCAATACAGCTGGCTCGATTGAAAGCAATGGGCTGCCGGCAATCGCGGGATGAATTGTCGGGAAGGGCTTAAATATATAAGCCCTTCCCTGCAATTCATCCAGAAATGTGTAAAAATTAAAAAAAATATACTCACCTTGTCCCGACAGAACGATGTTAGCCCATTGAATTCAATGGAGCCGGCAATACAGCTGGCTCCATTGAAAGCAATGGGCTGCCGGCGATCGCGGGGAGGAATTGTCGGGAAGGGGTTAAATATATAAGCCCTTCCCTGCAATTCATACAGAAATGTGTAAAAATAAAAAATATATATATACTCACCTGGTCCCGGCAGACGGAGTTCAGCGCAGCCAGCGGCAGTCCTCCTGAACTGCTCTGAACAGCTGTGAGTAGTATTCAGCAGCCGGGGATTTAAAATCCCCGCCTGCTGATTGAGCTGCCTCTAATTGGTCACAGCCTGACCAATCAGAGGCAGATTCCACTCACACACTCATTCATGAATTTATGAATGGGTGAGTGACTGCTGCCTCTCATCTGATTGGTCCCGCTGAGCCAATCAGAGGCAACAGTCACACACCCATTCATAAATTCATGAATGGGTGTGTGAGTGGAATCTGCCTCTGATTGGTCAGGCTGTGACCAATTAGAGGCAGCTCATTCAGCAGGCGGGGATTTTAAATCCCCGGCTGCTGAATACTACTCACAGCTGTTCAGAGCAGTTCAGGAGGACTGTCGCTGGCCGCGCTGAACTCCGTCTGCCGGGACCAGGTGAGTATATATATTTTTTTTTTTTACACATTTCTGGATGAATTGCAGGGAAGGGCTTATATATTTAACCCCTTCCCGACAATTCATCCCGCGATCGCCGGCAGCCCATTGCTTTTAATGGAGCCGGCTGTATTGCCGGCTCCATTGAATTCAATGGACTAACATCGTTCTGCCGGGACAAGGTGAGTATATATATATTTTTTTTTTACACATTTCTGGATGAATTGCAGGGAAGGGCTTATATATTTAAGCCCTTCCCGACAATTCATCCTGCGCTCGCCGGCAGGCCATTGCTTTCAATGGAGCCGGCTGTATTGCCGGCTCCATTGAATTCAATGGTCAGTGCTCGTTTAATCGAGACGAGTACCGCGTGGTGCTCGTCTCGAGTAACGAGCATCTCAAGCACCCTAATACTCGAACGAGCATCAAGCTCGGACGAGTATGCTCGCTCATCTTTACTATTAATGCTTAAATAGAGCCAGTGGTCCTCTTTTCCCAGCGTCGGACGCAGCTAAACTCCCTCCCCTCCCTTTTTTCAGCTCCCTGAGAAGCCTATGGGAGCCTCCAGTGTATCTCGGCAAAAGATAGGGCAAGACGTATCTTTTGATGCAGCATATAACATTGGTCGGCGTTTTCAGTTGTCGATGTCTTATTATTCCTGGCGCAATTTTTTTACGCAAATAAAAATCACTCATGTGAATAAATACATTGGAATCCAATGTTTCAGGTGTCCCAATTTTTTAACGCAGCTAATTTATCCGCTCACATATGATCGTGTGAGTAAGGCCTAAAGCTTCTATTACACATAGCGTTTCTCCCCCTGCAAAACATAGGCAGAAAAATGCTGATTGTGGCCAGAACCTGTACTCGTCAGTCCAAACAGCATGATGAGTACAGGTGCCGGCCGCAATCAAAGGAGCTGTGTCTGCGATTGACTGCGGAGAAATGCTGCTTTGTAATAGCAGCCTAATGCAAGCAGCAGGCGGTACTGGACTCCGTCAATCAGCCATCCAGCATGTAATGCAAAGCAACAGTGAAAGCAATACCAGTAAATACCTCACATTGCTGGAAACAAATGTGTTTTTAATGAATTTGATTTGTGAGGGCTAAAGTAACTGCTGAAAGCACATTTTACAGCAGCTGCTTTGACTTCTAATGACAGTCTTATACAGGTAAAATGAAACAGAGCCAGTCTGTATTTCATGCTGGAAATACACGTTATGTTAGATATGTAATTATACAACTGCAGTATTAATTTCAATAGGCATTGGACCTATAATAAAGGATTTTATTTTTCATTCATTATGTAGCTAGTAGCCAGTATATATAAATCAGTTAGTCTATCTTGTTTACCAATCATTAACCATCCCTAAAAGAAGGAAGAATAGGAAGCATTTAAAGAAACCAGGATGGATGAACACAGAACTTGTACACATGTTAATAAGGAAGAAAAATATGTTTATCAAATGAAAAGAGGGGGGTATATCTAAATAAGAATGTACTGTGATCAGCAGAAACTGTAGGGCAAGTGTCAGAGAGGCTAAAGCTAATAATGAATTGAGGCTTGCAACAAAGGCCAAAAGCAATAAAAAAGGATTTGGGCGGTGTTTCAAAAGCAAAAGAAAAGTCAAAGATGCTATTGGATGATTACAAGATAAAAATGGTGAAATGGTTAAGAATGATGTTGAGTAGGCCGAACTTTTAAATTGTTATTTTGTATTTGTTTTCTCTCAGAAAGTAGATGAAACATTAACTGATCTTCCCTGTGCAATTATTAAAGAGTGCAGGCTACTTATAAGCAGAGAGATGGGGAGGGAATACTTAGCTAATTTAAATAAATTTATGTCTCATGGTCCAGATAAATAACATCCTAGGAAACTAAAGGAAGCAGTGGAGGTAATTGCTGAACCACTCGCCATAATCTTTGAAAATTCCTGGAGAACAGGAGAAGTCCCAGAAGATTGAAATACTGCAAATGTTGTCCCTATCTTCAAAAAAGGGAAGAAGGTGGATCCAGGAAACTACAGGCCTGTGAGCCTGTCTTCTATACCAGGAAAGATCTTTGAACAAATTATTAAACAGCATGTATGCAACTACTTGGATAAAAACGCAGTAATTAACCAGAGCCAGCATGGGTTTGTAACAAACAAGTCATGCCAGACAAATCTAATTTCCTTTTGTGACAGTTTCACCGACTGGGTTGATCAGGGAAATGCGGTGGATGTAGTTTATTTTGCTCTTAGTAAAGCATTTGACAAAGTATTTCATACCATACTTATTGAAAAAAATGACCAAATATGGGATTGACAGGGCAACTGTTAGATGGATTCACAACTGGCTGAGTGATCGTACACAGAGTGGTCATAAATGGCTGCACATCTAAGTGGAAGCATGTATCAAGTGGGGCACCACAAGGCTCTGTTCTAGGCCCAGTGTTGTTCAACATTTTTAAAATGATCTGGAGGAGGGAATTGATCAGAAACTGATCAAATTTGCCAACGACACAAAGCTAGGAGGGATAGCTAACACTAGGGAAGAGAGAGAGTATTCAAAAAGATTTAGAAAAGCTTGCACAGTGGGTGGCGACTAATAGAATGGTATTTAACACGGAGAAATACAAAGTCCTACATCTGGGCAAGGAAAATGAAAAAAGCACATACAGAATGGGAGGAATTGGGCTAAGCAGCAGCACATGTGAAAAAAGACTTGGGTATACTAATAGATCATAGACTGAACATGAGTCAACAATGTGATGCAGCAGCCAAAAAGGCAAACACAATTCTTGGATGTATTAAGAGAAGCATAAAGTTTAAATCACGTGAGGTAATTATCCCCCTCTACCTTTCCTTAGTCAGGCCTCATCTGGAATACTGTGTCCAGTTCTGGGCACCCCACTTTAAAAAAGACAATGACAAACTGGAGCAAGTTCAGAGAAGAGTTACCAAGATGGTGAGCAGTCGGCAAACTATGTCCTATGAAGAACGGTTAAAGGATCTGGGATATTTAGCTTGCAAAAAAGAAGGCTGGGGGAAGACTTAATAGCTGTCTACAAATATATGAAGGATTGTCACGGTGCAGAGGGATCAGCCCTATTCTCATTTGCACAAGGAAAGGCTAGAAGCAATGAAACTTAAAGGGAGGAGACACAATTTAGATATTAGAAAAAACTTTCTGACAGTGAGGGTGATCAATGAGTGGAACAGGTTACCACGGGAGGTAGTGGGTTCTCCTTCAATCAAAGTATTCAAACAAAGGCTGGACAAATATCTGTCTGGGATGATTTAGTGAACCCTGCACTGAGCAGGGGGTTGGACTCGATGACCCTGAAGGTCCCTTCCAACTCTATCAGTCTATGAGTTTAGTTATTCCTTTCTATCTGAAAAATTCTCTTCTGTTGGACCATGTGATACCATTGTTACCCCATTTTTCCCCAAGGAATTACATCACCAGAGCTCGGTCACCAGAACTTCCTATGTGATGAAATTACATGGACTGTACCACACATGTTATTCTCAGTGGGCACAGTAAGTGGCACCAAGTAGAACTTTTTCTTGCAAGCCATTTTTATTCACTGCTTCAAGGGTTATTTTAACATGTCTGTTCACTGCAACAAAAAATTATAGCCATAGCTGAACAAGCACTGGTACTGAGGATAATAGACTGGATAATTGGAATTTGTAAGGGCTCGTTCAAATCATTGTTAGGGAATTCTGTTTTCCTGCTCCATTTTGGGAGGAGGAAAATGGCACCCCCTGGGCGAATGACTGTTTTATGATGGAACCGAATAGTGCCAAACAGCCCCCCATTGACTATAATGGGAGTCTGTTCAATTTTTTGCGAGTAGTCCATCTTTTTCCCAGAATTTACAGGATGAGAAAACGCTGCTTGCAGAACTATTTTATCCTGTTTTCTAGTGAAAATCAGTTACAGAGGTTCTGAACAGAATCTCCAATGCTGATGTGAACGGAACCTAATTGTGCTTTGGTTTGGAATGTAGGATTTTATACTGATACCTCATAGATCTGTGATACTACACTGGTGTTTTATGAGCATTCAATCTTCTTGCTTTTGTTTCTATAGGTGAGTCATGGAACATGAAGAGTTCCTCAAGGACTTCATTGAAATCTACTGCTCTTTCCCCTGCTTGTGGAAAGTAAATAGCCTGGAGTACAGCAATCAGTTGAAGAAAGAAGAAGCTTAGAAGTTGATACAAAATGCACAGTAACATTTTCCTGCACAGAACATCGATGTAAAATTTGTCAAGGCAAAAAATCAAAACCTGCAGACTGTTTATAAAAAATAATTGAATAAGGTGAAGAGCAGCAAAAAATCTGGAGCTTGTATGGATGAAGTTTACACACAGAGTACTATAACCACCTGGCTTTCACCAAGGCCCAGGATGTCTCACGTTCTTCGCAATGTGTTCTGAACACTGCTGAAGATGTCACACCGGAGCCCAGTGGTGACTGCACAGACACAGCACAAACAGGCCAGCCAGCCTTGGACAGCGTAAGAACATGAAAAGGTATACCTCAAAAAGCAGACTACTATTATCATTTCCATAAGTGATTTATTTGTGCAACTAATGTCTTTTCAACACTAGTGTCATCAACACCTTTAAACAGGATATCCAGGATCAGACTGCAACAGCAATCCCATTCTCTGTGTTATGACCATCTCAACACACCACCTGACTCCAAAAAAGAGCTAGAGAAGCTACACAGAGACAAAATTAACTATTGCAAACGGCCAAACAACTTCTTAAAAACACCCTGGATGAGGGTTTTGACAGACTTGTCTGCTAAGGTACTACTCTGCAAACTTGATGGAGACACTATTGTTGCAAGTCAGAGGCAGCTTGCACCACCTTCACGTCAAATGGTGTATAATATGGACCAAATGTCTAGATAGGACTTGCAGCCCACAATGACTGTCCCTTCTAACCTCCAGCCACCTCTTCCACCTCCTTTTAAAACTCCAACACGTACAGACAGAGACACTGGATACAGCTACCATATCTTGTAGTGAACATTTGCTCAAAGGTCATGGCAGATTCTCTCTACATAAACGGTGTTCATTATTTTTTTTATATTGTGTTGAGTTTCCTCTCTGGACATTTCATCTTGATGGGCGCCGCGTTGGTTATTTTGTCTTCATCACATCTATCACCCAACAGACATATACATACACAAAATGGCCGCCACACTCTTTCCTCCAGCTCTTAAAAGTGCATGGAGTGGTTGTCAGTATTGTTGAGAGATTATTGAAATAATCGGGTCAGGAGTGAAGGCCCAATTATAAAAAATAACTGAGTTGGGACTCCCGATTCTGATTTGGTCTCCTTGAATAAGGGTGGTGGTGGGATGCTCTAATCCAATTTAGAAAAAAATGGCTGGATTTATCGCCCAGCCAATGACATTCAGCAACATTAATTGTCAATAATGCACAGCATCCTTTTATTCACATGGCAGATTCAGGGAGCGCAGAGATGGGCATCATTACTCCTTAGGGTCCTTTCACACAGAGCTGTCAAGCGCAGATGCCTGACAGGTTGTCCCAGCGATAATTGGATGACATGGCCCTACCTAAGCGGGGACATCGCCCCAATAAAGGGCGGCCCAGCGGTCTTCGGAACTGGGCCCTAGCTGATCCTAGGAACCATGCCACAGAACAGGAGACATACACATGCCACATAACAAGGACAGAACAACCAACATGTAAGAAAAAAAGTTATCCAAATAGCGCTTCACGGGATGAAGGCAAAAAATCCACCAGATAGATGAAGTTTACTATTATTTATTGCAATTTTTGCCTTCATCCCGTGAAGCGCTATTTGGATAACTTTTTTTCTTACACATTGGATTTTCTATCTACACTGGGTTCCCTATCACTAGGGACCCCAGACATCCGAGCAGCTCTCCAACCAGGATTGGGAAGAAGGACAACCCACTATATAGGCTATCTAGGATTTGGAGGTACTAGTGAGTTATCCCACGGACTGGGATTCTCACTCAGTGCCGGGTAAGTCCCATACCTTATATTTAATGTCTAATTTTCATCTATTACTGAAGGAGCGCTACCCTGATCCCAATACAACTGAAGGACAGAACAACCTGACACACTGAGCAGAGAACACAGCATACAGCAGCCAGAATGCAAACACTAATAGCAAATGATAAGCTATATATAAATACCAGGTATTAGTTGATATTTTGTACAAAACATGGAAGCTAGCAGGCCACTTCACGGCTCCTTGTTATACTGCTAGTCCCTACACTAACCAGGAGTCCAGCTGCAACAGGACAGAACAGAGCACACTTCACAAAGCAAGCTGCACAGGAGACTGACAGAAAATAAATGTACAAATAGACATGAACCAGCCAGAGACAGATTACACAGAAAGCTGCACCAGAACAGCCAACCAGGTAACATGACTGCTCACCCTGGAACCCAGATAGACACTGCCAGGAGCTGGGTTTATATGAGAGCTCAGACCCAGGGGATGGGCTAGCAGGAGATCACCACACCCAGCCAGCTCAATTAACTGTCAACCACCTGTGGCACTGTGCTGCTAGAGACAATAGTACTATAGGTCTCAGCAGCACACATAACAGCTATTTATTGTATGTGGCCTTTGCCCCTTATGCAGCTGATTGGAGATACATTTTTAAAGTGAGAAAAATCCCTTTAGGCTTTGTTCATACAGCCGTATATATGTAGTTTATCATGTGTGTGTTTTTTTTACATGCTTTTAACGACAACACCGTTAGGTTTGGTATTGTCATTTTTAATAAAGGAGTTTCCTGTTTTCCTATTGGCCTATTATTTAATATATTGAGGGTGTCACTTAGACTACTCCTCCAATACTTATACATTCCATCTCCTAAATTTTCTCAAGTGTTCTTTAAATTATCCATTCATTTGTGCCATTAAACCACCAGCCTGTGGATAAAATGGAATATGAAAGATCTAATCAATATTGTTCTCCGCACAGAAACTAGTCTCAGGGTGCATTTAGACGACCGTATATCGGCTGGGTTTTCACGCCCAGCCGATATACGGCGTCTCTCTCTGCAGGGGGTGCTCTGAGCTCCCACCCCCTCTCTGCCTCCTCTCAACCCCCCTGCACTATTTTCAATGAGGAGAGGCGGGACGGGGGTGGAGCTAATTCCCAGAAATTAGCCCCGCCCCCTTCCACCTCCTCTCATTGCAAATAGTTCATCTAACCTGATGGCCACCCCTCAGGATTGTGCCCACTGAAAAGTAGATTTTTCCCTGAGATGTCCACAGTTTTGGTGTGCCCAATGTGCCAACTCCAAAAATTTGTCATTTATATAGGATTCTTCAGTGTCAGCAACTGAAGAGTCTCTCCAAGGTATTTGAAGAACAATGAGCATCAACATAAAATATAGTCATATTAACTCTCTGTACAATTCTCCAGATGTATTGCCATAACTCCTTTCTATAAATTTACATGAGGTGGGACTCCAAATTGATACCTACCATCTGGAAACTGCAATGTCATACTTTTTAATTCCAATAATGTATTCAGGAATTGCAACTATATTGATTGATTACAAGAAAGAACACAGTAGTGAAGAGCAAAAGCACACATGGGGAGGACATTTATCAAGGACATTTATCAAGGACACATGGGGAGGACATTTTGCGCCACATTCTGTTAGGCTTCATTTACACAGGGCAATGCAAGTTGTGCCCAAGACTCTCGGGCACAACTCGTATTAAACATCACATGTACACGCCTTGTATGTACTTGTATGCCATGTGTTGGGATACTGTACATTACATGCCATGTTCTCGTGTGACACTTGCACGCAAATAGGGCATGCAAAGATTTTTTCAATCTTAGTGCTTGGGTCTGAGTGAAAAAAAAAATCACTTTTGTACATGAAACCATGCAAAAGAATTGATAAAATCACAGAGGTGAGGAAAAAGAAAAAAACAAACACATTCACTGAAAAAGCCAAAAATACCTGAAGGTCTGCAAAGCAGACACGGTCGCCATAGGCACGATCGCCATAAGGCAGGCACAATCGCCACCGGCACAATCGCCGTAGGGCAGGTGCAATGGCCTTAAGCCCTGAGGATATGTAGTCAGCCAGACAATAATGTGTGGAGGAGCAACTTGTTCCTGGCAAGCTAATATGCAGTCACCCACTCAACCCAGCCCAAAATGGGGAGGAGTGACTGCATATACTAAAAGCCTGCACATGTGAACGATACCAAAGATGTCAGCCATAGATAGGTGGTGACCCACCATACAGGATATCAACCCTGGCTGATATGACAGCGGGTTGCCCTGTATCTCTAAGGTGGGCCACACTGGCTGACATCTTGGGCTCCCCCACCAACTAGCAAACTACATACAAAAGTACTAATGCATACTGATAAAATGCGGGTGTTAGTACTGCATTTTGGCCAAAACGCATAGGCTGACGGACCGCGTCGAGGTCACACCGCTTCCGTCAGTACCTACGCTAACTCACGATAAATTACATAAAATCACAGAGGTGAGGAAAAAGAAAAAAACAAACACATTCACTGAAAAAGCCAAAAATACCTGAAGGTCTGCAAAGCAGACACGGTCGCCATAGGCACGATCGCCATAAGGCAGGCACAATCGCCACCGGCACAATCGCCGTAGGGCAGGCGCAATGGCCTTAAGCCCTGAGGATATGTAGTCAGCCAGACAATAATGTGTGGAGGAGCAACTTGTTCCTGGCAAGCTAATATGCAGTCACCCACTCAACCCAGCCCAAAATGGGGAGGAGTCTGGCTGACTACATATCCTCAGGGCTTAAGGCCATTGCGCCTGCCCTACGGCGATTGTGCCGGTGGCGATCGTGCCTGCCTTATGGCGATCGTGCCTGCCTTATGGCGATCGTGCCTATGGCGACCGTGTCTGCTTTGCAGACCTTCAGGTATTTTTGGCTTTTTCAGTGAATGTGTTTGTTTTTTTCTTTTTCCTCACCTCTGTGATTTTATGTAATTTATCGTGAGTTAGCGTAGGTACTGACGGAAGCGGTGTGACCTCGACGCGGTCCGTCAGCCTATGCGTTTTGGCCAAAATGCAGTACTAACACCCGCATTTTATCAGTATGCATTAGTACTTTTGTATGTA
The DNA here is from genome assembly GCF_035609145.1 of Eleutherodactylus coqui. NCBI lineage: Eukaryota > Metazoa > Chordata > Amphibia > Anura > Eleutherodactylidae > Eleutherodactylus > Eleutherodactylus coqui. The sequence continues at coordinate 194,448,202 of NC_089838.1, read as the reverse complement.
GTTTGCTAGTTGGTGGGGGAGCCCAAGATGTCAGCCAGTGTGGCCCACCTTAGAGATACAGGGCAACCCGCTGTCATATCAGCCAGGGTTGATATCCTGTATGGTGGGTCACCACCTATCTATGGCTGACATCTTTGGTATCGTTCACATGTGCAGGCTTTTAGTATATGCAGTCACTCCTCCCCATTTTGGGCTGGGTTGAGTGGGTGACTGCATATTAGCTTGCCAGGAACAAGTTGCTCCTCCACACATTATTGTCTGGCTGACTACATATCCTCAGGGCTTAAGGCCATTGCGCCTGCCCTACGGCGATTGTGCCGGTGGCGATTGTGCCTATGGCGACCGTGTCTGCTTTGCAGACCTTCAGGTATTTTTGGCTTTTTCAGTGAATGTGCATGCAAAAGAATTGGTTTCATTTCCTGTGCGAGTTCTGTCTGTGTCAGACAGGACACAAGTTTAATAGATGTGCAAATATGTCCTTAAGGTCTAAAAGTTTGGTGCAGCTATGGAATTGCGCAAGAATTTGTGACTTTATGAATTGTCCACCCTGGGCTAACAAAGCTGTCCAAGTGTTCATCAGACCAAATAAGTAACTGCAACAACCTACCCTGAAATAATCTGCTTTCAGGCTTCTCACTATTCCATCACAAGTCTCAGGAATTATGGCACTCAGAGGAGGAACAGAGATGGCATCTGAGAACTTCAGGTCTTGCAGGGATCTGCAGGTAGCCAAGAAACGTAAAGCCACCATCAACTGTTGCTCTACTGAGATAGATTCACGCATAACTTCTCAATAAATGGTTTCACAGTTGCAAGAAAAAAAGAATATAACTCCTCAGACGTGTACAAGTAATTCCTGAAATCCTCTGGGGCGCTCTCACATGTCTCTATTAAAAGCCCCATGTGTGAGAAGTTGTGTCTTTGCTGCAGCCACTGTTTGGACCAAACTCTCCACTGACACTTGTGGGTACGCTCTTCCTCCATCTCTGCTACGTGCATCATGATTTCTGCTGCCAGAAGGAGTTTGGCCCAGCAGATCATCATAGCTCTCGAAGTGGCGAACGTCCCCTTGACAAAGAACTATAAAACAGAATAAGTACGTTAAATTCAGATTGAGCACACAGAGAGAGTGCTATAATACTATGAACTTACAAGTGAGCAAGCTCACCTTTGCAAAGGAAGCATTTGTTCACGCGAATATTCACTCATTCACATATTTACATGTCCAAGTATCCTTCGAAGTAGTACAGAAAATGTTTTGCAAGGCGGCACAACGTGGCTTTCCATTCCCCATTACGAATGCCTTGATAAAGCCACGTAGTGCTGCCTGCTAGACATTTTTATTCACAACTTCGAGGGATATTACACTTTCTTTGAAATCAATAAAACTGTAAAATGGGGATGGAGGACCAAGAGCCATAACAACTGAATGGAGAACTGTCTGTAGCGGTGAACAAACATGTCGAAGTATCCCTTGAAGTAGCGACCCAAAAATTTTTGTAACTGGCAGGGCTATGTGGCTCTTCATTCGCCATTACAAACACAAGACATTTTGAACGCTATTTCATGGGTGCTGCGACATATTTCTTTGCTGCAACGAGGAGCTAAGGTAACAGTATACAGGATGCTTCTAGAGGCTACGTGGGGATTGAGTAACAGAGCATGGAAACATGCAAATTCACCTTTATAGTATAATATTCTCTCGAAGAAGTGTCCAGTGCTTGCAGGTCACCAAATGAATTAATCCTCATTGCGACAAGCAGTAACCCTCGAAGTAGTGAAAAGAAGTGATAGTGTAACGTGGTATTTTATAGGCAACCGTAATGGTGACCAAGCCCTCTAGGCTTTAATGTAGTTCCTGTGGCATACGTCAAAACATACTTCCAATCATTTGTTGTTTTAACAGCCAATAGTAGAGCACTTTGTGGGCATTTTAAAAACCCACTTTTGTTCTGCTGGCAGTCTATCGCAGAGCATTTTGGGATGCATGAAACTACAATTTTTGCTTTTCACCCTTTTTGGTCCTGATCAGGGAAGAAAAAATAGTTACTGAGTTGGATACTGTCAACATATGCGGACTATAACAACACCACACATTTATTTTTTATTATGTTAACAATCACTTTTTGATAATAACTTAGCTATAGTTCATTTCATATGATTGGTTATTTTAGACTGTGTTTAGCTGCTTCCTCCTGTGCACTGGCATCCTTTCATCCAGGATACGTGGGGTGATATAGTGTATTATGAAATGTAATAGATATGTGAACATACTGTCCAGTGTTCAGTGATAAATTGCCAGCATTGTGCTCTATGATCCACATGGAATAGGGATTTGTGCTCAGTGTTGTTTCCTAGAAATTGCTGTTAGACATTGATTGGCTGTTTGTCTAGTTATTCCCTTGCATTGCTGTCACTGACCTGTGTGTTTAGCAGATTAATTACATTCTGGTAGGATTCATTGTCAATCTGCATTTTCATTTTGCTGTCAAAGGATCTGCTGGTGTGAGTAATAATAAAAGGTTTACAAAACTATTGCTGGTAAGTAAACACCAAATGTTTTAGGGCTAATGCCCACGGTTCTATTGAACCTAATAGCTCAATGTTCACGCTGCAGAATTCCACCACGGAAATCCGCAGCGTGAATTGACCCGTGGCATGTCTGATTTGCCGCGGGAATATGCGCGGACAGCTTCCATTGTAGTCAATGGAAGCCAGCTGTCATGCTATACTTCCGCTGTAGCACAGCGGAAGTACAGCGTGAATACGGGCCCCGTCCACCAACGGCTGCGTCATGCGGGAGCTGCACAGCGGATCCAGAGGTGAGTATGGGGTATTTGGTGGGAGCGCCGTGACGGATTCCGCTGCAGTATTCCGCTTGTGGAGCCCGTCACGGCCGTGGGCATAAGCCCTAAAGCATACCTAACTTTTCAGACAATTTATGTTCATCTAAAAGCCTGTGTGTCTCATCAGTTTTGTAATATACTTTCATTAATTTTTATTGTTATACCAGTGGAAAGGCTCAAGTGCAGCACTGTCTGCAATCCACTACCTGCAGCTAGGCATTTAGCTTCTCTAGCAACTGAGACATTAGGGCCTTTACTTAGCTGTGGGGAAGGGTCTGTCTTCACAGACTCAGCAATCCTGTATGCACACTGCTCTCAGATCTGCAGTAAGTGTGTACATAATTTCTGCATCTCCTGATTTTATATTCACCTAATTTGCTATGTGCACTTATTTTTATGTTGTAAGAATTATATGTATCTCCACAGCAAACTGGAGACACATACAATGCCTACAACATAAAGATGTTACATACACATGCTATTAAATGAAGAAGAACAAAGAGGAGACAGTGCCTCGGAAGACAATATAGGTCATAGGGGGAGGGAGATCTTCATATTCTCATACGATCCACATCAGTGGAGAGCAGTATGTGGAAAAATGATCAACCCCCAAATGTGAAATGGGGATGAAAAACAGAGTGTGTCCCAATGTGCTCTCTGAGTTTCAGCTAGCCATCCACCAGCCAGGTGTTTTCCCCCCTCCTGAGTGAGTACCTTCTTTTCTTCTCCGGTCTTTCCAGTCTGAGCGCATTGTGCCACACTCAGGCTATTAAATGAGCATAAGCTGTCTGAAAAGTTAGGTACACTTTAAAGACCTGTACATTTAAAGGATAAATAATTGTTTGGATTAGTTTTGCCAGGCAGACGGATGTGGATCCGCCTTACCACATGCCGGTTTGGCTGTGGGCTATCTGAGGTGGCAGCACCTGTGAAACCCCAGTTATCATGCTTGACCCCTCCAAATAGGATACTGGCTTTGCTGCGGGGTTCCCAAGCCTTTAGGTCCAATGTCCACGTGCGGATTGGATTCCGCGTGTGGAAGCCCGCAGCGGAATCTGACCATGCCCGTTGCCGAGGACACTGCTTACCTGTTTGGGTCTTCTGCATGCCTCTCCAGGTCTTCTATTTTCTTCACTACAGATGTGTATGGAAGTGCCGGCCGGTGCGTCACCGCACATGCGCAGTGTTTTTTTTTTAACTATTACAATCCACTGTCTGACGTCTAAAGACATTATGATTTAAGGCTGTACAGCTCCGATTTTGGAAGACATCCGTCGGGGTTCTCTTACTGTATATTGCCAGCCTCTCTGCTGTTGGAGCCTATCCAACATGTCACCTCATTCAGTACTGGCTTTAGACAGTAGACAGCATTGTTTTATAACGGCAGAAAAAAGTAAGCCCCCTAGGAAAACCAGGATACAAATTGGATTGGAAAGGGTTAAAACTGCTTTCCCGCGGCATCTGCTGCCCCTCTGCAAGTCAATTGCTGACGGGCCGCGGATCGGACAGCTTTCTGTTGACTTCAATGGAAGCCGTCTTCGTGGGAACCCCACTGAAATGAAGCATGCTGTGATAAGCTACGTCCAGTCAGAATGGTCAATAATCAGGCAAGGATCAGAACCAGGAATTCACACAAAATGAGGCTTTGTTACAATGGTTAATGAGGCCAATTGTTTAAATATTTGTTGTAGGGGGTGGATGTCTAACATAGCAGATATAGGAATGGAACTGGAGGGGAGCAGGTTTAGGGAGCAAGCACTGACCCTTTAGGAAAGGGAGGTGGAAGGGCGCGAGCCCCAAGGACAGACAGCAGGGATGCAGAGAGGTCAGAGCTGAAGCAGTGCAAGTCTCCGCACCGACCTCTGTGTAGTGGCCGCCGCTTGTAATTGCAGGCTGAGGTCTTATTGAAATCAATGCGAGCCGTGCCTGCAGTTACAAGCGCTGGCCACTACACAGAAGTTGGCGCAGAGACTTCCGCTGCTTCCGCTCCGACCTCTGTGTTATTGCTGTGCTGACAGAATGCGCCTACTCCTCTGAACGGTCGGGGTCCTGAGCAACGGACCCCAGACAATCAGCTATTGCTGACCCATCCTGTGGATAGGTCATCAATAGTATTCTCCCTGGAAATCCCCTTTAAAGGAACACTAAACTTAGAGATGAATGAAAGCAAGTAATAGAGTTGCATTCACTGTTTCTTGGTCTGCAGCATTTTCTGCATGATCCTGAAACAAAGTCTCGTAGAAATCCTATAAAGAATGCAGTAGAGAGGGATGTTGGACAATGCTGCAGGTTTTATTTCCACTTTTTAAATGGAACAAATAGTGCGGTCTGCAGTGTTATTTGTTCTGTTTAAAAATAAAAAGCTAAAGGAACGAAAGCAAATGGAAACCTCACCGTTTTTTGAAAAGCCATTGAAATCAATGGGGAAAACCCCCTCCAAAACATTTAATTTTGTTTTAATTATGTTTCTCTGCTCCAGAGAGACAGAAATCTCTAATGGACGTGTAACACTGGTGTGAACGAGCCCTTAGAATTAGTCAACCCCTTTATCGCAATCGCCTTTAGTGCTTCGTAGAGCACTCTTTTGCTCTTATGATCTACTTCAAAGGTGCGTTGCATAGTCATACACCAGCTTCTGATAGCATTCTTGAAGAATCTTAGCCCATTCCTCATGGACAGTGGCCTATAGTTCACTAGTATTCCTTGGTTTGTGTGCTGCAACCACTTTCTTCAAATTTCACCAAAGATTGTCTATGAGGTTCAAGTCAGGTGACTGACAGCCACTCCAGAATCTTCCAGGACTTCTTCTGAAACAAAATCTAGAAGCACTTTGAGGTATGCTTGCAGTCATTGTCTTGCTGGAAAGTCCAATGACACCCAAGCTTCAGCTTTTTCACAGAAGGTATGACATTTCGAGATACTTGATTGAATCCATCTTGCCCTCCACATGCTACAGTTTTCCAGTGGCAGGGAAAACAAAGGCTCCAGAGCATCACAGAGCCGCCGGCCATGCTTCACTGGGTGTTCTTTTTAGTGTATGCTGCATTCTTCCTCCTCCAGACATACATCTGATGCATAGGCTTGAAAATGTCTCATCACTCCACAGAACAGAATCTCAAAACTTCTGTGGCTTAGTTATATGGTTTTGGACACTCGTGCTTTTGGGTCAGTAGATGTGTATGTCTTGGATTTTGGGGTTGAAGATCTTGAGTACACCTTACTGTGCAAAAGGAAGCCTGCTGCCACCTAATTTTGCTGCTGGTCTCTTGCAGTCAATCGAGGATTTTTGACCATGCTCAAGAATCTGGTGGCAAAAGATGATAGCTTCCTTTTTCTGCCACGACCAGGTATTCCTTTAACTTTGAACTTGTGAGCTATTCTTCCAACTGTATCTCTAGGAACAGACTGCCTGTTAGTCACACTACGCGAATTACATGGCATGGGCGCTGCCATTCACTTTGAATGGCAGCAGTGCTACAGAAATAGCATAGATGCGCCTAATCGCAACTTATTACTGCAGTAGCCCGCTAATATGTGTTACATCTGCAGTTGCTTTAAAGGGAAGAAGTGTGGATAGTTTCAATAATTTAGGTACCAGATCTTTAGAGATGTAAGGTCATGTATCAGAAAGGAAAACTCTCACTTGTTCAAAGACACCGTATATTCCCTATTATGTCCTTGAGACCCAAGTATGTATAATAAAATAAGCTTTGGGACCCTTTAATCTTCCTGATATTCAGCTAATAGCTCATAAGCTCCAACAAGCTGATATAACGGTCTGACTTCCAGGCAGCACATATCTTTAATCAATCTACCATATTCACTGCTTATGCAGTCTTATTGATCTGTGCCCTGGGGAAAATCAATTCATGTAACCCATGTTATTTCATTTAAACAGAAACTAGTAAGGATGAGGTGGGAGTACATGGAGATGTTTCAAATGTACTTTATTTTCATACTTTCTAACTCTTAACATTGGGTATAAAATACTATATAACATATGTCGTTATACTAATATGGTTTCATTTCACTTGACAATTGATCTGCCCCATTCTAATTTCTAGCAGGTAAAGTGTTGTCATAAACACCTTGTGTGAACTCTAATCACCATCCACATATATCTGCAATATTCAAACTGGATATTGATATAGATGATGATTTGAAACTGCACAAGGCCTCCATGACCACAATGGCTCTAATGGAAATTAAAAGGTGGGCATATTTTCATCAGAATCTCTCAGTAGTGCAGTTACGTTAAAGTGTTACCTCTACTTACTCCTGTCCTGGGCTCCTTTTTGTGAGCACAGCTATGGCAAACATCCACATGTGATTGCTAGGCTGGTGAATGTCCTGCATGCCCCATGGATTCTCTCTCTTCTGCCAGCCATGGATCAGCTTTTTTTGGTGCTGCTGCTCACCTAATCTGCGCCTCATTGCTATGAGAAGCAGTGCTTTCTTCTGACGTCACCCAGGTAAAAAAGACCTCAGCCTTGTCTCCTTTACGTCAAAATCGATGTACATATATGCCTGGTTATTGTTTCTGTTATTATTACTGCCTCAGTTCCTGACTCTTATTCTGACCATGACCTTAGGCTTGTTCTCAGCCTACATTTATGCCTTATCCTTTGGACTTGATAATTGGTTCCTGCGGTTCTACTCAGGGGCGTAACTATAGGGGATGCAGAGGATGCCTTTGCACTCAGACCCAGGAGTCTTAGAGAGCTTATAAGGCCGCTCATCTCCAGATATCCCAGTACTATGAATAAAACATTATTTTTGGGGGCCCTTTTACAGATTTTGCATTGAGGCCGAGAGGTTTCAAGTTACGCCTCTAGTTCTACTCCTGGTATTGGCAATTTGCCTGAATTCTCAATACAGTTCCATTTCATCATCCATATTGCTGTGCCTCATCTTGGGACTGCCACCTTGGAATCTGACTAGGAACGTCCATATAGATGTGTCCACCCTTATCTTTGTGTGAATTTTGTTAAGACTCCAATTTCACATTATACAAATTCAATACATTTTCACAACATGCTAAAGTAGCAAAACCCTCTACATGTTACAATACACATCACAACTACTGGTTGGCCACATACAGACACATAGGGGGAAATTTATTAAGACCACTGTTTCATATAGAAGTCTTAATCTGCAGGTCACTGTAGGAGGATGTATCAAATGTATTAACTGGTGCAAGTCTCTTAATACATTTAATGTATACCAGCTATGAGCTGGTATCAATTGTAGTAAGCTTGTTCGGTAGGGAGTAGCCCCTGCAGCATAGCCTCACCAACTTTATAATAGCTAGGAAGGCAAAAGAAAAATGAAAACAGCTGCAAATTTTTGTGCAAATATGACTTTGGCCAAAATTTGTGACTTGTTTATGCCAGAAGCCTGGTACATTTCACAGGATAACTTTCCCTATATAGCATAAAATGACCTTAACATTTTAAAGGGGGTTTTCGCAGGATAGGTTATTAACCCCTTCCCGCTCCAGGACGTACATTTACGTCTGGGTGGGGTGTCTTGATAGGCTGCCTGTCAGAATGCAGTATGACGTAATGCTATAGCATTACGTCATACTGCAGGAGCAATCAAAGCATCTCATGTTGTAGTCCCCCAGGGGGACTTTAAAGAAAAGTTAAAAAAAGATCAATAAAGTTTTATTAATTGTAAAAAAAAGTAATAAAAGTTTAAATCACCCCCCTTTTGCCATATCTATAATAAAAAAATCAAAATCATCAACGAAAAATAAATATTTGGTATTGCCGTGTTCATAAAAGTCTGATCTATCAAAGTAGTGCATTATTTACGCTGCATGGTGAACGTCGTCTGAAAAAAAAAATAAAGAACGCCAAAAATGCACTTTTTCAGTTACCCTGTCTCGCAGGAAAAAAAGGGGGCCGCGTCATTAAGGGGTTAATAGCTGACTAGTGGGGGTCCATGTATTTCATGGAAGAGTAGGGGGAAATTCTCTGGCTTTCAACCAAACTAATTCAAGTGCATGGCTGCTTTTATGGGGTTCTTGCTATGTTAGATAGGATTGTTACATCTGAAACAGTTCTACTGTATGTTAAAATCAAATGGAAATGACTGTGTTGCGGTAATCACATTCTCCTCAAGTTCCTGACAATTCATGTCATAAAGATACAGCGTCCTGTACTTAACACCTACATAAATTATACTTCTGCAGTCATCGTAATATTTTGTTCACTGATTTGAACTTTAAACATTTTGACTTTGAGTGTAATCATTCCCAAGTTCAGAATGTATGGAACTTATTATTACATTGATAAAATCAAAAGATTCATCTTCCAAAGCTGCTTATGCTCTATTGATCGCAGATTCGGCAGACGTCAAACTGCTCTTATAATTACATTTATAAAACAGTTATCCAATCTCTCAGTGGCACAGGGCATTGCCTTAGCAGGAGATGCTTCAAGGTTCTTTAGAAATTACTTCAAGTACAAAAAGTGATCATTACAATTACAAATAGTTTGAATAACCATGGGATACTGCGCAAACACTAAATACAACCGTATTGAAATTGGAGCTTCAAAATTGAGATTAAAGGCGTTTTTCCAATTTTATGTAAATCAAACTTAAAAGCTATGGATATGGGATCTTTTTTTTTTCACTGAATTATACATATTTTTGGCTCAAAATTAGTTTGCAGTTCAGTTTTATTAAGAACGTTTAACAGTTTGGCTTCTGCAGCACCTGCGATGTTCATGAAACAGCCTGGGGCACCCTATAAAGGGGAGATCAGAGGGAAGACCTGGAGTAGCTCTGTGGGACACAGTGGAAGCAAGGAGAGGTGAGTTTATCACTATTTGTTATGTTACTGCATGCAGAAGAGCTTTTACAAATAAGCTATAACTCGGACAATTCAGATAATTGAAAAAAGCTGTAGGAGGGCTTGATTTTTTGTGGGACACCATTTTGGGGTAGACATAATTTATTGATTGTCTTTTATTATTTTTTGGGGAGGAAAAAAATGCAATTCTGCTACTGTTTTCAGCTTTTTTAACATCAAAGCTATTACAGTATAAATAACAAGGTAATATTATTCTATGTGTCAGTTCAATTATGATTTTACAAAATTTATACATAACATTTTATGGTTTTGGTTTCACCATATTCCAAGACTCATAATATATTTGTTTTTCTATCAAAATAATCATATGGAAATTTGTTGTTTTATGGAGCTAGTTGTTGTCAGGTTGTGCTGCTGGACTCTGTGTTGTATTTCAGGGTTCCAGGAGTACACCTTCACAGGTAGGGGTTAATTGAGCTGGCTGGGTGCGGTTGCTCTGGTCAGCTAATCCCCGTGGTTTCCGGGTAGATAAATATCCCATCCCGTCTTCAAGAGGATGCTGTATTTCCTCAGTCTTGTCTGCTTGTGTTTGTGTCATGTCACCTGGCAGCTTGCTGGGTGTTTTGTGTCTTGTGCTGCTTGTTTTGTGTCTTGCTAGCGTAGGGACATCAAGACACGAGGAGCCTTGATCGCAGCCCTGTGGCTTAAGTTCATTGACCAATGTACGAACTAATCCCTCGCTTTTATATTCAGCTTTACCATCTGCTTTAGTGTACGAGGTTGAATGGTGAGTGTTTTTATCATCTGTCAGTTACCAGTTTCTGCATTGGGTTTGTCTGTACTTGTCCTGGCTCCATGTACCACCTATTCTGGGAGAGCCAGAGCCGAGGTTCCAGCATGGGGCCGCATTTATCGAGGCAATCGCTCTGCTTGTAGGTAGGGCCTAGCCATACTCCCTGCAACATAGGGTCAGTTTCCCTAACCCGTGTTCCCAGGTCATGTTCGTGTGGGCCCGGTGCTTAGTTGCCCACACGAACGTAACAGTTGTATTTATTTACTTAATGTCTTGGACCATTATGAAATACATACTAAATAATAATCTATTGTTTAACCTTCATTAATTTTTTATTATTGGGGCAATGGGAAAAAAATGCCACTCCACTGTTGTGTTTTTTTTGTGTTTATTTATAATGTCATATGTGATGCAGCTTTTTTTTATGGGTTATATGGTTGTGGTATCTTTAAAAAATCTTTTTATTTGTAAAAATTTATTAGTTATGGGATTTTTTTATCTTTTAACTTTTTTAACTTAATTTAACTTTCTATTTTGTCTCAAGATGACTAGAAGCACTTATACTTTGATCACTTACATAATTCTTTGGAATATATAGTGTTTTTGCCTGTAAATCTAGCAAAGCCTAATGAGCAAATGCCTCAGGCAGACCTGGGGACTTTTTTAGGCCCCTAACTACCACTGAAACCAATATTTATCCTGCTTAAATGCCGCAGGTGTTGGCTGTATATTACAGCAGTCACCCTGTCCTGATAACACATGCGCCATCCACTGGAAATGCCACTACATCCATTTGCAATAAAAACACTGGAATTTTGATGCAGTGAAACATCCATCTGTGTGACTTATTTTCCTATAACAAAGCTTCATATTCCCTGCATAGACATATATCTAACCCCTTCTCACCTATGTAAATGTACATCCTTGCTGGGAAGCAGTTTCCACTAATGGACATACATTTATGTCGAATGGATTGTGCAGGGTCAGAAGTTGACCTTACACCATCTGCAGTGGGATTCGGCAGTGACTGCAACAGCCAGGACTGATGAGTACATAAATCTTCGTTGTTAACTCAATCTTGATTGTGGCATGTTAAGGATTCATAGAGGGAGGGCGCTCTCTCTGTGATGTCATCGGCCCTCCGTCATGTAATTGAGGAGGGTAAATGGGTTGCCATGGTATCCAGGTCTGCTATTGCCTGTGATCACTATAATGCAATGCATACTTGCTATGGTATAAAATCCCCACCTGCTGAAAGAGCTGAATGTGATTGGCTGAGGTGCTTAGCCAATCACAGGCAGCTCTCGCCGTCATTCATTCGGCGAGAGCTGCGGCAGATGTGTTTTTCATCCCCGTGTGGGTCACGGCAGTGGCGGAGAGGTAAATATATATATTTATTTATTTATTTTTAACACAAAAATTTTTCTTTTTCAGGGAAGGGCTTATATGTAAAGCTCTTCCCTGAAAAAGAATGCAGGGGTGCCGGCAGACCATTGTTTTCAATGGAGCCGCCAGTAGCAGTCGCAGCTCCATTGAAAACAATGTGTGCATTCCCTATGGTGCATGCAAGTCCTATCTTTGCAGGTACATGCCTGTAAAGCACGGACATAGGGAATGCATTGTTGCAAATAGAAGCGTGTTTTTGTGGGTGCATATGCACGCACAAAAACACGCTCGTGTGAAGCCACCCTTAGTGATGTTTTCCTGCATGGCACCTTTGTGAGGGTATATATATATATTGCCATATGTGTTTTTTATGCTTTTATACCTATATGCAAGTTTTATTCAATTCCAAATGAAAAAAACTTAATACGTCGCCTTAAATCAGATATCCCAAGGTTTTGCAAGGCTTTGCAAGAAGATGTTCTAGAAATTCAGAGAAGATACGTAACCAGACGCAAGGACGCATGTACTTGGCCGATTTCCCAGAAGCCCAGAAACAAGATATCAAGATGTTCAAATGTACATAATTTTCACTGTCTTAGGCCGGACTTCTTAGAATTGTGTGGGTAATTCTTTGCACTGGAGTTAATTAAATACGTGATTTTCTGTATAAGCCAGAGGCGCCTCACTGTCTAAGGCGGAAATCCGGACTGCCCATATATGATTATGAGCCCATCACCCCCTAGTGGTGAGAGGGCAGAGGGTATAAGATCTCATGTAATCTGTAATAAAGTGCGCAGTTTTTTCTCCCGTGTGAGGAGCTAGACCAGACTCCTGTGTGTGGTGTCTCTTCTTACGGCCGGCAACGGGGAAAGTGGGGTGGGCCCGATTGGTGTTGCACTTAGAATTTTAACCCTCATACCTTGATGCGATGCTATGCGGGAAACAAGTTGCGACATGTTCTATCTGGCTGCGTGATCTCGCATTGCAGCGCCCAATGTTTTTAATGGGGCCAGCGGCAGCAGTGCTGGCCCCTTCGAAAGCAATGGGTGAAACTCTGCGGTTCTCTGATGTGGCTGTGACAGCTGCTGCAAAGGATCCCTGCTTCCCGAAAGTGATGCAAGGCTGTTTTCCCATGAAAATGCCTTGCATCCCTAGAAATTTCCCATGGATGGCGAGTGCGATATGGGGGCGGGATTCACTGACTCATATTGCGCTTGTCTGTGTGAAGTTAGCCTTATTGTGCTAAAGTGGTAAAACATTAAAAAAATATAATTTTAGTACTGCCGTAATTCTGTATACCAACCTGCAGAAAAAAATGTATCATGTCACTTAAGTTACATGAGTACCACTGTAAAAATAAAACAATGGCAGAATTGATGTATTTTTTCTACAAAAAAAATGTATAGAATTTATGTAATACATCATATGTACCCAAAAAATACAACTCGCCATGCAAAAAACAAGCCATCATATGGCCATGTTGATAGAAAAATAAAAAAGTTAGGGATTTTTGAACATGGCAATAAAATTCCCCCCAAAATTATCATGGCCATGTCACTGAGGAGTTAAAATACACATTTTGGCTGGCTGCAGCAATCACTAGAGGAGGTATGGGAGCTTACTGCATAAGGAATAAAATAAGAATATGAAAAAAGTTCCTACACTCCCTCTAGTGGGTCTTAAAGGCAGGTGTATTCAACTGTATAGGCATATAGATTGCTCATCCCTGTGACCAGCTGCTTTCTGGATTATAGTAACTTTTAAATAAGAGGCAATGGCGTTACGTAACCCACTTCATACAAAAAGTTGTATCTTTACAGATTACACAAATCCTGATCAGTCTTCCCATATATACATACAGTATATACTTTGATTAGTGCAGTCTGACAATTAATATCCAAACATAATGCAAGAAAACTGGCAGACATAATTTCACCATTTATGCTGTTAATAGCTTTACAGCATTGTGCGACTTAATGACTTATTTAATGGGCTAATATGAATATTTTACTCATTTATAAATTCATTTGTTGAGCACAAAACAGAGAAATTTTCTATGCCCCAGGAATGTGAATATGGTCATATGCTTTACATTAATAGCCATATGGCCATCTTTGAGGACATTAACCTTCTGGAAAATCTGAATTTAAATGTTATGTCTTGTTTTGCTCACATAATTCTGTATTTGGCCATAGTACAATCCTGAACTATTAGCAGAAAAGCTTCTGTATAGTCATTAGTGGAGGCTTTTTGCAGACATTGCATTCAGAATGAGTATGAAGTAGATTGTACTAGTACAGTATAATGTAATGAGTTCACACTCAAGTATTAACGGAGTATGAAAAATACAGTACTCGGCTCCTGGTCCCCTCACTTAATAACACCATGGGTTAGTTTATGGTGTTTTGGGCAGGTGACAGGTTCCCTTTAATATTGACTATAAACTCATAACTTATACTAAACTAGTACAAAATACATTATACTCATTCAGAATGTTTCATGTTGAAAGCATTTTCCAGCATTTATCATAAGTTTCACACCCCTTATCTGTGTCATGGAGGGTTATTCAAATCTGAGACATTTACTGCATATGCACAGGAGTCAGAGAATGATTGGAGAGGTACAGCTCTCTTTACTCACTTCTATGGGAGTCACAGAAATAGCAGAGCACTTCCATTGCTCAGCTAGATTCCACAGTAGTGCACATGGTTGGCCACCTCTCCATTGATTCTCCATCCGGAAGCAATGGTAGGTCAGGGCCCCCCCCCATTTTGAAGATATGCACAGGTCCCAAAAGGGGGTCCATTCGGTTCTGTCCTAGCACAGCGCAGGAAAATGGAAACCCGAATGGAGCCTTTACCGCTCCATTAAGATTGAGCAAACTTCCATTCTCCTGTTCCTGATTGTGCATTTCCGGAAAGAGGCACTCCTCGAACCTGTTAGGAGATCTGCACCATTGTTGGCGCTATACAGTTTATTCAAAAAATATGTATGGCTAGTGACTCCAAGGTGGCCTTCAGGATAAATGTGAGAGGGGCTGAAGTCATGCCTTGGGGTAGCCGGGGAGAAAGGAAAGTTGCCCTTGAGCCATATGCTGCATTATAAACCTAATGCAGGGGGGGTGTACACACATTGTATAGCTCTGTTAGCAGAATATTTAGAGCGGCATCACGTGTGTTTTACGTCATGCGTATTTTTCCACTCTTTAGTGCGGAAAAATCCAGCTTGCAAAACATGTAGAATAAAACCCGTTGATTTCAATGGATTCATTCTTATTTCCTTTTTTTGCACGTGTGGTTCTCAGGGGCGCAAAACAGTAGGTCCTGCTCTATGCTTTGCACATTTGCGTACCAAAGACGCCCACAGAGGTCTATGGGAGGTGCGCAAATGCACACATATGTACGCGCGGGTATTCGCAAAATGCTTAATAGCCATTTAAATCAGGGCAGGGGAATCATAAGAACTAGCTGTGCATGCACAAATACGCACAGTATTGTGCGCAAAGTACACTCGTTCTCTGTACAAAAAATTGAAAGGCTCCCAGTTGCAGGGGCTACACGGCTTTCAGTGAGATAACATGCTATGAAATGACAAGTTGGATTCCCTCTGAAAAGCAGCGTTGACATGACAAATAGATTTCAGTCAGGTAAACTGTAGTATGTGATAACTGTTTGAGTCAGGTAAGCTGCTAGAACATTACAACTAACTTATAGCTGCTGTGATATCATGCAAGTATTTTGAATAGGTTGTAAGCCTGCATGCTGCACCACACGTATCAGTTGGTCTGACACCCTGTATGTGCCTTATATATTTTGCAGGTATAATATTAAGCAGCCACTCCCCTCAGTATGTGGGAGGTATGGAAGTGGCTGTGCCTGTGCAATGCTCCTCTGTATGACATATTGGCTGTCTGCATGCTGGGGGATATGGTTCTATACCTTCTCTTGTGTTTTGTATCAGTATATCAGTAAGTATGGCCACTGGCAGTAATTTTCTTGCATTGATATGTCCTCTTTCTGTAATTTGTATGTGGTGATAGTGTAGGGACCCACAAGAGATGCGGACCCTTTACGTGGGCTTGCTTCCATATTTTGGACAAAGTGTTTTAGTTAGGTAAGCTTGTGTGACATCACAAGTGGATTTCAGAGAAATAAGTTACATTGACACCACAAATGTGTCTCACTCTGGTAAATTGCTGTGCCATGATAACTGACTTTAGTGACAAAAACTACTGTAATATCATAAGAACATTGCTGTCCGGTAAGCTGCTGTGACATCTCACAGGTAATAGACAGGAGATATCACCAATGTTTGTCAACTTATAAGCTGGTGTGATGTCACAGCTAGTTTTAGTCACATAAGACACTGAGTGTTACCATGCAGTGGTTGCTAGTCCTCCCGGGGTGGCGGTGTGCTCCTTGCCCCTGATTCCTGATTTATTGAATCAGGTGGTAGGGGCCCACTGGTTTTCCAAATTGGACTTAAGGGGGGCTTATAATTTAATTTGCATCCGAAAGGGAGATGAGTGAAAGACTGCGTTCAACACCTCGTTCGGACATTTTGAATGTCTTGTCATGCCCTTTGGACTTTGTAATGCCCCCGCTGTGTTCCAGGGGTTTATGAACGCGGTCTTCCACAACTTCCTGGGGGTATTTTTGATCATATATCTCGATGACATTCTGGTGTATTCCCCAGACTGGGACTCACATGTGCGGCACCTGAGGCTGGTTCTGACCAGTTTGCGTGAGTACCAACTTTTTGTCAAGTTGGAGAAATGCATTTTAGGTACTAAACAAGTGTCTTTCCTTAGTTATGTGATTTCATCCACGGAGATTCAAATGGAGTCTGGTAAAGTGGCAGCAATCTCCCAATGGGTCAGACCAGATAACCTGAAAGCTCTCCAGCAGTTTTTAGGTTTCGCAAATTTCCACCGTAAATTCATTAAGAATTATTCTGTTATTGCTTAATCTCTGACCGATTTTACAAAGAAGGGTGCCAACTTGGTAAGATGGTCGCCAGAGGCCCTAGAGGCTTTTAGTCATCTCAAAAGGGCGTTTACTGCTGCCCCGGTGCTAATACAGCCTGACGCGAGGCAACCGCGTTCTTCATTGAGGTCGATGCGTCTGAGGTGGGGGCGGTGGCTGTTTTGTCCCAGGAAGTCAACGGGAGATCTGGGTATAGTCCATGTGCGTTCTTCTCGCGGAAGTTCAGTTCGGCGGAACGTAACTTCGATGTGGGTAATGGTGAGTTACTGGCGATTAAGCTGTCTCTATAAGAGTGACGTCAACCTTCTTGAGGGAGCAAGGCATTCCATTACCGTGTATACTGATTAGGGATGAGCTCAAGTAGTTTGCCTTATCAAGTATGCTCGCTCATCTCTAATACTGATCATAAAAACTTGGTATATCTCGCCAACACTAAGAGACTCCCAGTTTGTCAGGCCGGGTGGGCGTTGTTTTTCGCCAGGTTAAACCTCGTTGTTACATATATTCCAGGGGAGAAGAACATGAAGGCAGACCCACTCTCATTGAGTTTCGTTTCGCCAGAAAGTGAGACAGTGGCTCCCGAGAATATCTTGGCACCTGCGGTGGTGGTGGCAGCTGTAGAATCTGATCTTATTCCTCATCTACAAAATTGTCAGCAGGACGCTCCCTCAGAGGTGCTGGAGGGCAGATGGTTTGTGCCAGAGACCTTGCGTCTTGGAGTCATTGAAGAGTCTCACTCATCTGTTCTCGCAGGCCATCTGGGGGCTCAGGGGACTCTTGATCTTTGTACTAGACACTACTGGTGGCCAGGCATGTCTTGGGAAATCTGCGACTTTGTTAAGGGATGCTCTGTCTGTGCACGCAGTAAAATTCAGCGGCGGCGTCCGGAGAGACCTCTGAGACCGTTACCAGTGCTTGCAGCTGATGCCGCCACAGATGCGCTGCAGGGGGTATGAAAAGAAGTACAGAAGAACCTGGAAGCAATGGGGGCTCGTATGCAGATGCGTAGTGGGAGGAGTCTATCTGTATCTGAACCTTACAGGATGGGACAGAAGGTATATTTGTCTTCTAGAAATCTCAAATTGAAGGCTCCGTCTGTGAAACTGGCGCCGCGTTACGTGGGTCCCTTTGTCATCACGTGTGTAGTAAACCAGCTTGCTTATGAACTTGATTTGCCAGCTACATGGAGGGTTCACAGGGTTTTTCATAAGTCATTGTTGAAACCTTTTGTCTCTTTGATGAGGAAATGGCACCGCATGTATATAAAAGGCTCCAGCAAACTTGAATTTCTTATAAAACTGGCGCCTGCCAGCATTTATTTCACACACCGCACAGCAAACATATTCAGCAGTCCAGTTTATCACAAAGTCCATTATTCATGGCTCATCACCCACAGGGCCACCATCACTAGCCTGCCCAGGGTGTCTGAAGGGCGTCGTCCTCCATCAGACACTTGACGGTTTCCACAACTGGTCCGCATGGGACCTCAGGCTCCCCGTCCTGATGCGGCATCTCTCGCTGTTTCTCTCTTGTCCCCACTGGACCTCAGGCTTGCTGCCTGTCTAGTTCTGCTAAGCTGTCTCTTCCCTAAATCTGACAGGATCTAATTCTTTTATGTCATTTCCTGCCCCACTCAGGTGTTTTCTCTCTGCAAGCATCAGAATGGCTCTGTCTAGCAGCCTCTGCAGGCCATTCTATGCACTGCATGCCTACAGTACTATGTCATTCTCTGGTGCTTCTGTATGTAAAACAAAAACTTGCAATTTGTTTTCCTGCCAGATTACAGTAAAATGCTGGGAGACCCAGAAGTTGTCCACATGATACGCCATAAATATTCGATAGGGATTCACTTCTGGAACATGTTCCTGTGTAGAGAATGAGAGTTCCTGAACCCTCATCCAGAGAGGTAGCTTCCAGCCACCACATGCCGTCAGAGAATTAACAGACGGCTGCACATGTGCATGGCTCTATTACAAGGCATGGAAGTTGGGGCAGGACCCACATCTATCAGACATTTATGATATCAACTTAAATATTATTAAATACTAGCTGACTACCCAGGGTTGCCTGTGTATTTTATTTTTAGACACAAAAAGAATTTAAATATGTGTGTGTCTATATATATGTGTGTACTGATTTAATATATTAGTATATGAGGAGGAACAGGTCATCTGCGTAATATATTAGTATATGAGGAGCAGGTTATCTGTGTAATATCTTACTGCATGAGGAGGAGGTTGTCTGTGTAATATATTAGTATAGGAGGAGGAGTTCGTCTGTGTAATATATTAGTATTTGAGGAGGAGGTCGTCTGTGTAGTATATTGGTATATGAGGAGGTCGTCTGTGTAATATATTGGTATATAAGGAGGAGGCCGTCTGTGAAATATATTGGTATATGAGGAGGAGGTCGTCTGTGTAATATTAGTATTTGAGGAGGAGCAAGTTGTCTGTGTAAGATATTATTTTCTGAGGAGCAGGAGGTCTGTGTAATACTGGCGTAATTTAAAATCAAAAACTCACTGACTTCCCCTGTAATTTTTGTTGCCAATAGCAACCAATCACAGCTCAGCTTTCACTTGTCATACTGCTGAGGTAAAATGAAAGCTGCGCTGTGATGGGTTGCTATGGGCAACACAAATTTCCTTTTGGCCCGCTTTCATAATAGTGGGTGCTGGGCTCATTTCTGTGTGGTATATAGTGGCTTAGTGCTGGTGGGAAGCTGTGTGGTAGTTGGAGCAGAGGAGGAGGTTGTCTATGTAAGATATTATCTGAGGAGCAGGAGGTCTGTGTAATATATTAGTATTTTAGGAGGTAGTCTGTGTAATAGATTAGTGTATGATGAGGAGGAGGTCGTCTGTGTTAGATAAGTGTTAAGTTATGCTGGCTGGGATCTGTTGTACTATGGTTTCTAGGAGCAAAAGCCCACAAGTGCAGCATGATTTGAGCTGGCTGGGTGTGGAGATCTCCTGCTAGCCAATCCCCTGGTTCTTTGCTCACATATATACCCAGCTCCTGTCAGTGTCTGTTTGGTGTCTAGAGTGAGCAGTCATGTATCCTTGTCTGTTGCAGCTTGCTGAGAGTTTGTTCGTTCATGTCTATTTGTAGACATATATGAAAAATATGAAATTGGAAGTGCCTTGAGATACCAGTACATTTTTAGAATGAGCATGGAAACTTTGGATACTCACCATTCCATAAAAATTAACAAATTTAGCTGGTGGGACAAATAAGGGAAAAAAATGTATGCCTGTTACCTATGCATCTACGAGGCACTGTAATATACACACTTTGGTTTGCATTGTTTTTAAAATCTTGACAGGCAAGCTCCTACAATGTAAATCAGGGTGCTGACAGTTAATGGCCCTTACCAGGAAAGGATGATGTAGAGTTATATTGGAAACCTGATAAAAAAACAAAATAACTTTTAAAAAACATTTTATACACTTTTATCTAAATATTAACTATAAATGGTGAACATCTCCTTTAAAGAAGCTCACATTAGTATTCCTTTATACTGATGACAGGGACACGGCTGTAATAACCTAAACCTTATTTTCTCATTTTCAGCACATAAAGTTCTGCTGTTGTTAAATAAGATTTTGGCTGAGTCTTGAATATCCTGCATTTTGAATTGCCAGGAGCCTTCCTTCAGAAAGCCAATACTTCCTCAGGGAGAAATCATAGTGACACTAAGGTATTGTAATAATACACTTATTCAGTATGTGTGCAATAAGAACAATGAGCAAAGTAAAACATTTGAAAAAACAATGTTTAAAGTCATTCGAAGCAGAAGATCCTGTGGTGCCTTGAGACAGCTAGACCCCTCTATCTTTATCGGTTTCTAGAACTAATAAATAGTGCATGTAAGGGCACTTTCATATTTTTTGCAGTATTTTCTTTGCTTTGAATGTCAAGTTAAGAATTTGTTGGAGAGTCATTACTTGTCTATGCCTAATACACCACTGTCATCAAATCAGCAATTGTAAGGCCGGCTTCACTAGGATGCCTTACTGCAACTTTTTAGTGCTATGAACGAGGCTTTTTTACATGCGTGTCCGCGTATTCTACTGTACTTTTTCTGCCCGCAGGGGATGTTTTCTTGTGCAGGGTAATGAGTTCCAGATGTGTTCTTTCTCCTGCGCCATTACACACTGTTTCATGCATCTCCTTGCATATTCCGTGACATTTGCACACCCCCTATTGACTTCCATAGAGACATTTGGTGTACAAATATATGCAGAAAGATAGAGCACGTTCTATCTTTATTTTACGCGGCCAAAATATATGCATGTGAATGGACCCATTTAAAATGAATGGGTTCTATTCTCTTCGTATTGTGCATGCTAGGTTTCTACGTGCAAATATGCATGCAAATACGTCTGTGTGAAGCCGTTCTAAGGCTGCTTTTACATCTGTGCTAGGGGGTTCCATTTTCTTGCTCTGTTATGGGAGAAGGAAAGGGGAATACCCTGACCGTACGGATCCGTCTTACTATGAAACCGAACAGCGATAAATTGACCCCATTGACTGTAATGGGGTTTGTTTGGTTTCCGTACAGCTGTCCAGCATTTTACCGGATGAAAAAGCGCTGCTTCTGCTATTTTGTGCCTGATCTTTGATGGACCCTCCAAACAGAGATTCCAGTGCAGATGTGAAAGCGGCACAGGAGCCCTCTGTTTTTACTGTCTACCCCTGGTACTACAAGAGTGGTTCAGTGTGACACTACAGCTGTGTTTGTGACAGGTGAGGGGCTCTAACTACACAAATGCAATGAGCTGGAGTTGGCAGAAGTAACTGGAGTGGCTTTTCCTATCTCATGCCTAGTCACGGTGGTGGCTACTCTGCTTAAGACGATGGTCTGTGCAGCAGACAGATTACACAGGGGTGCCTGTTAATAACAGTAGTAACAGTTTAACATGACGCCAGTGCCTCTGAGTATGATGCAATCGATGAAATAAAGACCAAAGAGCTTTTTGTTAAACCGGAGGCACACAGTTTTTACTGACTCTTGTAACTTGACAGATTAAGGGCTATTGAGTAGTGTTAGCAGACAGTAGAATACTTCAACAATTCTTCTGACAGGCATCAAACAGCACTTTATAATTCCTGAACTCTCTCACTCTTTCTTTCTTTTTGTTTCTTTCTCATGGAAGTTAAAGGCTCATTTACATGGAGCGATGATCACTCAAAAAAATCGCTAAAAAGCGATTGTTTGAGCGATAATCATTGCGTTTAAATGCGTGGCCATCGTGCACCATTTGTGGACTGCTCGTTGACTGTTAAATGCAAGTCAACCTTAAAATTGTCATGCGGTCTTATAAGGACCACACGCTGAGTTCTCCGCGGGTAGTACTGATAGCATTGTTTCAGCTATTTAACCCATCGGAGAACAAAGGAGCTGAATGCAGATAAGAGCCCTCCGGCTATTAACTGCATTCAGCTAAGGCTTCATTTGCACGCTAATAAGCTATTAAGGAGCCGAGTAGCTACTTAATAGTTTATGCAAAATGATCGCTCAAAGCTGTCACTCAAACTGTCGTTTGAGCGATTTTTGAGTGATCATCAGGCTGTGTAAAAGGGCCTTTAGCCTACCAGGCTAAGTTATCTGGGTACTGAACTGAGCGGCTGTTTGTGGAGGAATGGAGGAGCTAGTGTGAGCTTGGCAACGGGTACACTGACTGTTTACCGTGCTTGGGTTGATTGACTATTCTCTGTCCTGCTTCCGCGAGGTCTGCCCTGTCTCTTGTTTTTTCCGGCAGGGTTGAAATAGACTCTCCTCCCTTTTTTTCTCTCTCCTCTCTTTCTCTTTTTTTTTTTACTCTTTTTCCTTTTTTTTCTTCTCCTTCTCCTTTTCCACCCCCTTCGAACTGTCTTTTATATTCCCACTCCAACGACCAATCCAGGGCTAGGGAACTCTTTTTGACCAATCTCAACCCAGGTCAGAGTGATTGACAGGCAGAAGGGGGGAATTCTAAAAAACTAACAGACAAAACAGGCACAGACATTAACTGTTTAGTGACCTGTTAAGGCCAACACAGAAAGACAATGGTTAACGCACATAGACATACATTGAGACGCAAACCTATACGCACCACACGAGGTAGCTAAACCAATGCTGTAGAGGTCCTAAGTCTGGGCCACTACACAAGTGGGTTCTGTTAGGTCATTGCTGTGCTTTTTCCATTAGTTACATATTACATCACAAGTGAGTTTCAGTCAATTCCGCTACTTTAACATTAACAAAGTTAGTTGAACCGCTGCTCCAGCACAAATTACTTTGTCAAGTAAGTTACTGTGAAATTGCAACTGTGTTTCTGTCAAATAACTACCATGACATCAGAACTATATCACTCAGGTAAGCTATTGTGATTTTCCAAGTGGGTTTTAGTCGATCCAGCTTCTGTGACATTACGAACTGTGTTAAAGTAAGGTAATGCCAATTCTGGGTTACAGACAAGTAACATGTTATGTGACATCACAAATGTGAATCATTCAGGTAGGCTAAAGTGACATCACAATTAGCTTTAGTCAGGTAAGCAACTGTGATATCATAAAAGTGTTTTACTCAGATAATCTGCAGTAATATCATGAGTAAACTACTGTGACATCACAATTGGTTTCAGTCAGTTAAGCACATTGACACACATAACATATATACCATCAAATTAGCAATAGGAAATCAAGGAATCAATATATTGTTCTTGCAGAGGGACCCTCTGCTGTTGATATCTGCTCGTTATCAGCCATGACCTCAAGAAAGCTCTTTATGCTATTTTGCTACCCATATGTTGGCTTTGAAAGCTTACTAGATGATCTGTGCTACCTTTATCCTATATATTGCAGTCATTTTACAAGAAAAGGAGAAGCTTCTGACCCTATGCGTTATTTATAGACTGTAAGCTCCTGCGAGCAAGCCCACGCTGCTCAATCCCTTCACTTGTTGATTAGTTTGTTACTCTGTAATGTCTCGTTTTGTTTGTACAAAATGTTCCGACTGAGTTCTAAATTGCTGAGGAACATGTTGGCACTATATAAATAAAGATTATTATCATTATTATGATTACAGGTGAAAATTGTTCGCTCTTGAACTGAAGGCATCAGCGGCTGTAGCAGCTCCAGAGTCTTACTGTGCAGATATATCTGTAGACAGCCAGGATCTCAGCCACTTCTTTAGATTTACTCTACTTTGGTCTTAGCCTTTATTCACTCAGTGCAGGATTTACTAAATCATCCCAGACAGATCTCTGTCGAGCCTTTGTTTGAACACTTCCATTGAAGAACTCACCACCAACCGTGGTAACCTGTGCCACTCATTGATCACCCTCACTGTCAGAAAGTGTTTTCTTATATCTAATTTGTGTCCCTCCTTTTCAGTTTCATCCCATTGCTTCTAGTCTTGTACAAATGAGAATAGGGCTGATCCCTCTGCATTGTGATAAACCTTCAGATATTTGTAGACAGCTATTAAGTCTCCTCTCAGCCTTCTTTTTTGCAAGCTAAACATTCCCAGATCCTTTAACTGTTGTTCATAGGACATGATTTGCAGACCGCTCACCATCTTGATGCATTGGTTTACAATGCATGAGTTTACATGGGCGTATTACCGCAGTGTAAAAGTGTCCGGCCGGCCAAGATAGTGCATATGAGCGCATTTTGTCCAGGTGCTTTTACGCCAGCAAGGAAAGATAGTTCAGGTACTATCTTCCTGACCGGAATACGTCTGTCGCTGCGATAGACTCCTATGGGAGCTGCCGGAGAAGGGAGGTGGAAGGGAGTTTAGCAGCATATCTGCTAAACTCCCACCCCTTCCCTCCGCCCCTTGCTGGCTGTTTGCAATGGGAGGGGGCACGATGGGGCAGGAGCTAGTTGCTAAGCTCCCGCCCTGTCCCACCCCATCCCATTGCTGGAAGCTGACAGGGGGCGGAGAGCGGGACAGAGCTTAGCACACTAGCTCCCACCCCATCCCTGAGAGCCGACGAGGGGGCATAAAGGGGGAAGGTAGTTTATCAGAGCTAAACTGTCTCCTTCCCGCCCAACGGCAATCCGGGCTTGGCGTATATGTGAAGGACCCAAGCTATCTGAACGAGCGCACAAATGGCAGATTTGTGCGTCTGTTCACAGTTTTTTATAGCGTTGGCAGGCGCATGTAAAAATGCCTAGGCTCATGTGAATAAGCCCTTATACCATATGATTGATTGTGCACAGACCTTTCTACAGCTAGGGTTCATTCATATCTGCATTGGAGGTTCTGCTTGTAGCATCTGTCATAGATTTCTGTTAAATTCCAGGATGAAATAGCACTACATGCTGAAGGGCATAACGGAATCTGGACGGACTTGGTTATAAATACAAGGCAGAGAGAAAAATGGGTTGTTCACCTTCACTGCATCCAGGTGGTGCAGGTTTAGTGGAGTCATACATTCACAGAGCTCTGGCTTCACAGCTCAGTCCCAGCGGTATAACAGACAGGAAAAAAGGTTGAAATCGGCTTCTCGTGAAAAAAGAGCATGCTTTACTAATGCTAAGTTCCAACAAACATCAGAGTAAAGGACGCGTTTCAACCCAGTGTGGGTCTTGGTCACCTTTGAACCTGGTTATAGTCAGTGGGATCCGTCTGGCACCCTTCAGGTCTGGCATGTTTTGGTTCTGACACTTTTGCTTTTATTAGAAAATGGTTTATCTTGTCATTTGTAATAAAGGTTTATAAATAAACATTCTGGATATAAAATCAGTCAAAAGTACTCGGATATAATGTAGCCACATGCAGAAACAGAACTGTAGTTCTACTGGTGACCAACAGGTGGAAACATGTGACCTGAAAACTATTGCAGTGCTAAAACAATGTAATTTACTATAGTCAAAAGATACGCTGTATTGCCTCCTGTGTGGTTAAGACGTAAATAATGTATACATAAGAAATATTACTTACCTGTCACTGTGGTGGTAAGAGTTAACCTTAACAAATCATAGTACATCTCTGTGCACTGCTTATTGTACTTTCTGCTTGCATGATATAGTGTTTATATGTTTACTCCATAAAATATATTGTAACTTGTTCAATCAATTCATTAAAATATAGCCCCTTCATACTTCCTGCACTTACAGATTTTTTTTTTAAAGCTGCACCTCGGGCCTCCTGTCCACGTGCATATCCATAAAATGCTGCAGCTCTCCCTACAGCATTTTACTGGTGTTTGTAAATACTGGCTCTGCCAGCAGAGAGCTGGTAGAGACCTCGCATGGGCAGCGAGTGTACTCAGCATAGCCATGTATAACACACACAGACATGCGCAGTGTGACTTTGTCTTCTTTTAATTCCCCCCTCTGTTTATAGCGGGGTTGCGTATTAAATTGGCACCCATACGCAATGTATTGCCTATGGACAGCGTTTGCATACACTGCCTATACAAATGTATAGGGCTCGCACTGTGTGGTACGCAGAGAAATAGAACTGTGAGGGTATATATATATATTGCCATATGTGTTTTTTATGCTTTTATACCTATATGCAAGTTTTATTCGATTCCAAATGAGAGAAAAAACTTAAATGTCACCTTACATCAGATATCCCAAGGCTTTGCAAGAAGATGTTCTAGAAATTCAGAGAAGATACCGAACCAGACGCAAGGACGCATGTACTTGGCTGTTTTCCCAGAAGCCCATATCAAGATGTTCAACCATGTACATAATTTTCACTGTCTCAGTCCGCAAATCCGGACTACCCATATATGGTTATGAGCCCATCACCCCCTAGTGGTGAGAGGGCAGAGGGTATAAGATCTCATGTAATCTGTAATAAAGTGCGCAGTTTTTTTCTCCCGTGTGAGGAGCTAGACCAGACTCCTGTGTGTGGTGTCTCTTCTTACGGCCGGCAACGGGGCAAGTGGGGTGGGCCCGATTGGTGTTGCACTTAGAATTTTAACCCTCATAGAACATGCTGCGATCTATTTCTCCTGCATATCTACACGCAGTGTATACATGCTCAAGTGCATGAATCAATGATTTCCATGCACAGCTGAGTAATACGCGGTGAAAAAACACCCGTGGACATGAGCCCTAAGGCTCTGTTCTGTTTGCAGAACATGGATGCTCTATGCAGTGCTATTCTTCGAGTCAAAGCAATGGACTTCATGACAGAACCTGTTGGACCACGTTAGGATCAAAATGGAGTTTCTCTGGAGCATCTGGCATCAATTTATGATGAATCCTGCAATGTGTTGTGCTTTTTGGTATAAATGGAAAGCCCAATATGTTGTGGCAAAGTAGTCACTGGAGTGTCATGTTAGAGAGAGCCAAATCATAAGCTCCCAATAAGAGAAGAGATAGGCAAGGCAAGAACATGTGGGAGCTAATGCTATGGTACGACACCATCTATGTGCTTGTTTGGGATGTGAGTCTGAAGGCCTATATCTCGTCAGTGAGGGATATTTCTACATGTTACGCTGTATGCACACTGCGGATGGTTTTGTGTGTTGCAATGCACAAACCTTGCATAGAAATAGAACCCATTAGGCTAATTTAACATGGGTAAGTACAATATTGAGCTGTGGAACTCAGTCCAATATTGCGCTCACCAACGTGCAATGTCCCCGCGGATGTGAGGCGTTCTCGTGTTAAAACTACATCACGTCAGGGAAGTAGCGATCCTCTGCCTCGCATTGCACTTATGTGCACCTTATACACAATGTGATGCTTTACCTGCTCCATTGAAAACAATGGGCCAGGTGTTCCGAGGGAACGTCCAAAGATAGGACATGCCGCAATTCTTTTCCTGCACAGCGATGTGGGAAACAACAAAACCGCTCATGTGTATGACCCCATTCAAAAGAATAGGGTTCATATTCGTGCGAGATTTGTGCGTCTCGCAAAATAGAAATTTCACATGATTTTCTTGGCCGTGTGAAAGTAGCATTAGCTGTATTTACATGGGTCATTTTTCTCCTGCAGCGATGCTGCAAGACAGAGTAATAGCAGCATGTCCTATTTTTTTGTAAAATTGCCCATTATTTTCTACAGAAAAAAAAAGAGAATCACGTTGCACTCATATAAATGCAATTTTCATACGAGTGTGATGCGATTTTGAAACAACATGATTTTCTCACAAAATGCATATCAATCGCAGCAAAAATTGAGTTTCTCAGACTAATACTGTGCTCGCTTTTGTGAATACAGCCTTGGAGGATAGACGGCCATGTTTTCAGTTGTGTTTCTGCAATGTGTTGCTGTGTTACATGATATGCTATGATTAAAGGCTGGTAGAAAAACAGTTTTAAAGAGACATCGATTGTGCTGAAGTGACTTCATACCTGTATGCCAACCATCCTGCCCTGGAGATGACAATCCAGTAAGTAACTAACCTCCAAGGTGTTAGTGTAAACAGAGACTAAAGGCCCTTTTACACACAACGATTATCGCTCAAAAGCCATCTTTTGAGCAATAATCGTTGCGTGTAAATGTGCCCCTCTTTCACTTTTCTGCGAAATGATGATTTTTTGTTCCATCATTCAGCAG
>NC_089838.1:190089859-190177359 GCF_035609145.1 Eleutherodactylus coqui | reverse complement strand
CGGCCACTTGCTTTTCTGTTGCGGCCGGCGTTCCCATAGAGGAGAGCGCAGCCGCGACGAAAATAAACAAAAAAGAAAAGGTAACTAGACATGCTGCTTCTTTTGAAGCTGCGGCCGCAGCCGCGGTTTCAGCCGGATTTACCGCAGCAGGTTAGCCGTCCCGTGTGGACGAGATTTTTGAGAAATCTCGTCCGCATGGCTGGCTAATCCCGAGATTAGCGGCCGCGGGGGGATCTGCAGCAGCGAAACCGCCCTGTGTGAACCCAGCCTAATTGTTACCTGCAGCAAAAAAGATTTGGATAAAGCAACTTTTGACTATAAAAATTGTGTATTGCAGATTCTATTTTGAGATCGTAGATTTACAGTAGCTGACAACTTTAAGGTGTTTCCACTAAATACAACACTTTTATATACACTTTTATCTTAGAATCGTCACATTTTTAAACTCTTCAGATCCAATAAATCTATAAATTATTTTTAAAATGGCAGGTAGCAGGGGACATAAGCTAGTTAAAGGTTAAATGTTATCCGCCATTATCCTACTTAAATTACTTTTATAATGTGATAGATTTGGTTGTAACTCATTATGCTTGAAACAATTTCATTATAATCTTTGAAAGGAATGAATTTTATGCTTGCTGATCACAGCAAAAGCCTAAAACATTAAATGACTGATTTCAATACATGAGAAAATAGGACAGAATTGAGTCATTCAGTCATATTATTGCTCCATGCATTTGCTTTGTAGTTGGAGCCAATTTGGAAATGCTTTGCTATAGCTTGCACACAGAATTTTGATCCAGAAGGAGGTTAAATCCCCTATAAGGTGGAGAAAATACGAAACTGCCCACTGCCACTACCCCTGTTCATTAAGGATATGATAGTGAGCATCCATAAAGAGAGATGTGAAGTGGCCACACAAATAAGTTGTGCAGCTTTTAGTAGGTTTTAACATTCAAAATAATTTTTTGCAGTTCTAAAATAAAAAGTATTGGAAAGTCTTGTCAAACAACTGCAAGTTATAGAATTATTCTGCATCACCATTTTATTCTTATTTGGTCATTGGAATGTGTACACTACAGTAGGTATTTGGTTGATTTTGTTTTGTTTCTTTTCAGGCTATAATGTTTTGGGTAGTGGACAGCTTAATAATGAGAAAATACAAAAGATTAATAGCGGATAATGGCCTTAAAAAACATAAAGATGAGGATGGTCTACCATCCGTAGTTGAGGAAGAAACCCAGGTAAGACCCAGAAGGGTACAAAGACTCCACTCCTACAGCTCTTTGTTAAAGTCACAAAATGTATATTTTAGCTGAATCATTTGAGAGCAACTGTTTGTCATCCTATGAATGCTGCACTTCAAGGAGATCCCACCTCTATCCTTCATTGTTCGGTAGGTAACAATGGAAAGGAAAACCACACTTAATCCATTTACAAGGACTAGTCCATCATCCTGCTGCAAATCCAAAAGAAAGAAGTTGCCAGCAAAGGCCAACAAATACATTTCAGCATCAACTGAAATGCCTTGAGACAATCGTTGTCTGGTTCAGCAAAGATTGCTTGGATGGTATGCTAACATCTACTTCTTTCTTGTGGATATTCAGTATGTAAGGAAGAAAACAAAGCAGAGGTCTTTACGCATTTGAACAGTTGTCCTGTTTTCCAATGCTGAAGCTGTAATGTTTTTGTGTGTTTGTATAAAACAAAAAAAAGGTTTGGTACTGTGTTAGCCAGTAGAGCAATGTGTGATTGTTCTCAGCAAGAAAAACCACGTAATCTTGTAGATATGATACCTTTTAATGGCTAACAAAAATACTTGATGCTACAGCAAGCTTTCGGGGATGTCTCGCCCTCTTCATCAGGCTAATGAATGAAACTAGCTTTGATGGCATATAATTATAATATACAGATGCAAAGGGGAGGGGAACACACTCCTTTTGATCTAAATAAATGTTCACACACAGAAATTTGAGACTGTTTTGCACTCAAATGCATCACAGAAAAGGAAATCAAGAATTAAAAACAATCACAGAAAATGGCCGTTACTTACTGACTGAAGAGTGCATATGCACTCCTCAGTCAGTAAGTAACGGCCATTTTCTGTGATTGTTTTTAATTCTTGATTTCCCCTTCTGTGATGCATTTATATTAGTGTAGGGACCCACTAAAACGCAAGGAACCGTGAAGTGGTTAGTGGGCTCATGTATCTTGGCCAACATCCAACCAATGCCTTGCATTTATTATCTATCATTCACATGCAGTGTGGCATTAAGACTCCAGGGGGAGACCAGGGTGGCAGTACCAATGTGGTTCACTGATGGATATGCAGGGCAACCCGCCGAATTATCATGGCGTCATTAATAGGTTGCTGGTCTGCATGGTGAACTACATATATCAGAATGGTCTGGCACCCTGTATCCACTATGTGTGGGAGTGTACACCAAGCATCCCCCCCCCCCCCTCATTATCAGGAGGCAGTGTGAGTGGGTGTCTCATTGGTGCCCTCACAGGTGTTATTGGCTCCTCCATTTGGTAGTCAGCTACCTGCATGGTGAGAGGAGGATGCATCTATATGCACTCCTCAGTCAGTAAGTAACGGCCATTTTCTGTGATTGTTTTGCACTCAAAACTTAAAAAAACAGACAAACTGAGCTGAGACATAAATCGTAAGTCAGTCCACTGAGCTCAGGACAGTTTTATGATGTGTCTTATCTCTCCTTCAACCTGCATATGGAAGGAGATGCAGCACCAACTATTGGATGGCAACATTATTACAAGACAAGTTCTAAATTCTTATGAAGTTTTAAAGAAGGAAAAAGAAAGAAAAAAAAATGTATGATTGGAAAGAGGACTTCCCTCTTGACTTCCTTCATACCTTTCATATTTTCCACTTATGCAAGAATCCCGGGCTGAGGTTCATTCCATTCTTGAGGGTATCAACCATGGCCATAAATTTGTACTCCCAAATTCTTCTGTGATGCTGCGACTTGAGCGTTATTATACTGAAGGGCAATTTCATCTGCTCTATGCTGTGTCCCTGACCACAAACATGTTTTGTGACAGATAGTTCAGTCTTTCCCTATCTAATTGAGTGTGTGTTTGTATGTTAAGTAGAGATGAACGAACGTGTTCTTAACGAACACATACGCACCCGGACACCGGCTTTACCGAGGACCTCAGTGTCCGCGCGTAAAGATTCGGGGGGCGCCGGGGGGCGGGGAGAGGCGCGGCGGCGCGGGCGGCAGCAGCGGGGAACAGGGGGGAGCCCTCTCTCTCTCCCTCTCCCCCCCCACTCCCCGCCGCGCTGCCACGGCGACCCCCGAACTTTTTTCGCCCGAGCACGGAATTGCTCGCAAAGTTCGGTGTTCGGGCGAAAAGGGGCGGAGCCGAACACGTTCGCTCATCTCTAATGTTAAGGTAAAACAAGAATATTAAATTTTCTAGCAGCTAATATAAAAACCTATTAAATGGCTGTTAGTTCTAGCAGTTCATACCATTAGCTGTAATGGAATTCTGTTAATGATTTCAGAGTTACTATGTCAACATAATGTACGACACTTAGTCCCATAGAGAGTTGTTGAATTAATAAGAAACATTTTTCAAGGGTTTGCTATCGAGTTGTGAGTTCCTACAGCACAGTATTAGAGATTTGTTCCCTTAGAAGCAATGCTTTTTGGGTAAAATACCTCCATGATATTTCATTGGCTGGAGCATGACTTTCATAGGTCCAAAATATATATCCGTTTACCTTCAAGCCAAATCAGTAGTAGTCTGAAGAGGTACAGTGTTAGAATGCTATGTAATTTTATGTAGCTGTAATATGCTGGTGAGGATGGGCCATGTATAGTTAAAGGGCCACTCTGGTGAAAACATTTTTCCATCTTTTGTCTGTAAGACTTTGGATGTCTCCTATAAATACTGTAGCCCCTCTCATGCATGCAGCCTCCTGTCTCATGCTTATCAGTTGCCATCTTGATGCTGAGACTTCTACCTTCTCACTTTATCTATGCTCTGCTAACACTCCCATGATGCATCAACACAGCATCGCATGAACTGCTAGAAACTGTACCATCTCTGCCTGCAGGGAGTACATTGTGATTTATCATTACTCTGTTCATACAACTAAATAGTTCACAGACTATAAGTGCATAGTCAGGAGGCTGAACTATCATCTCCTTTATTGTAACTGTGTGTCAGGAGCCTTTAATCATAAGCAGTAACTGTGATCGGAGTTTGGACTTCCTTTTAAAGAGCTTGCGTGGTATAGTCCATTACACAAGATTGACTTACTGAAAAAACTGACTAATTTTAGAACAAGCCAAGTAAATTTCAACAAGTCAGAAGTAAGATCATGTGACCCATCCAAAGAGAAAAACTCCAGGAGTTTCAGATAGAAAGAGATAACTAAACAAAGTTATACTAGCCAACTTTATATATACTAGGGGGCTAGTTACATAATGAATGAACAAAATTCACTGAAGTAGTGAAGTTCTTTAAGTTCTGGAAAACCTAGTTAATATATATGGAGCAATGGAATTAACATAACTGCTTCTATAAGCTTACATTCCAACATTAAAATATAACAGTCAGCCATGTTCCTAGGCGGACTGTAGTCAGTAGCATACAATTGCAGACGTACTGATTTCAGTGGTCTGACAATAGTTGTCCAGTGTAAAGCCACTATGACACAGAGAGACCTGTCAATCAGCATCTGGAAGGATGAGGACAAGGGTGGGGTGCATCAAACTACTAATGATCACTTGTCAGTTAGTATGTGAGTGCTTCTGTTGCCCCACTCCTGGTGACGTCATCACAGGTCCTACAACATATATAAAACACAGAGCCTAAACAACAGAAGAACAACTGTTAGGGCTCTTGAAAAGGGAAGGACAAAATAACACAATGAGAATACAACTAAGCCATTAATATCTCAGACACAACTCGGCGGTCTTGACAGAAGACACCGACCTACCGCCAGCACAGAGATTCGGTGGGCTGAGGGACCTGTGATGACATCACTGTTGTGGGAGAAGCCATTGTGCAGTTTGGTAGAAAGTACTGTATTACTGGATAAGCCGACAGCAGCTACTACCAGGACCTGTGATTACGTCATCGTCATGTGATCACCTGTGTGGGTGGAGTCAGGAATCACATTGTAAGGGGCTTATCACTGTATTCAGGAGTTTCGTGTTGTGTGGAAATCAGGATGGATGTGGCTGTAGCAGAGCTGTGTGTGTGAATCAGGATGTAGCAGAGCTGTGTGTGTGTGTGTGTGTGTGTGTGTGTGTGAATCAGGGTGTAGCAGAGCTGTGTGTGTCATGTGTGGGATCAGGATGGATGTAGTAGAGCTGTGTGTGTCATGTGTGGGGATCATAATGGATGTACCATGCAGCAGAGCTGGTACTATAATTTCCTAATAATTGCTAGTATATGAATATGTATAATCGTCATTGGATTTGTCTCTAGTTCAACCCTCAAAGTTTCAAAAGTAAAGCTTGAAAACCACTAAAGCAATCAGTATAAGTGACAGGCTGCTGAAAATATCCAATCTGTCCTTATACCATGCTGCCTGCAGCCCAGGCAGCATAGGGAACCAGACAGGCTGCCTTTTAGCTACCTGTGGTTGGAGTACAGGATATGCCATAAATCTGATAAATGTCCATTCATTCGGACCCCTTAGCTATTGGAAGAACAGGAGTC
This sequence comes from Eleutherodactylus coqui, assembly GCF_035609145.1. Taxonomy (NCBI): domain Eukaryota; kingdom Metazoa; phylum Chordata; class Amphibia; order Anura; family Eleutherodactylidae; genus Eleutherodactylus; species Eleutherodactylus coqui. The sequence goes on along the minus strand of NC_089838.1, from coordinate 190,171,656 downwards.
TGACCTCAGTTCTGCAAGGCGCAGAGACTGAATGTGGAGATGGCCATGCTTGGGCATATCTTCCATATTTTGCTTGTAAAAATGTTTTCCATGTACATAGTAGATAAAAATTTACTCCCAGCCAACTGATCCTGGGTACATGGCTAAACAAAATGAAAATATTAGTTTTATCAGCACAGACATTTGAAATGTTTCTGACGTTTCTGCTTTAGACTTTGCCTTTTGGCAGTCTTTGAAGAGGAGCAGTTCAAGGCTGCGAGCAGGTGTTGGTGTATAGTGCAGCCAAGAAACAATGAGTCACTAATATCCATGTACTGTCCTACTAGACGTTCCATATCCTATCCATATTTCTGGAAAGTTTTACTCATTTCAGAATTCTAAGATGCAAATGACAGGAGACCTTTCTGCATGTCATGATTCTGCTTCTACATGCTGCTTAATATAAAGGGTTCTTGGAGCTATCGTACAATAATATAAAGGGTTCTTGGAGCTATCGTACAATAAGACTATACTGAATATACTAGAAGTGTAACATCTTGCTGAATGGTTAGGAAGGTTTAAACACGCACAAATCCATATCTTCAAGCGCTGATGATTTAGAAGCAGGCAAAAACAAACCTCTTTGATGTTGCTGCCAAGTTTGTTTTCATGTAAAGAAAACAACTTCATTCCTGACTGCGTGTGATCAATCGCCAGTTGACTTGCTTTGTCAATCAGTGCTTGTCACAATAGGCCAATTGTCAGCCTGTGTGAAAGAAACCCAAACGCGGGACCTACACACCAGAGAAAAGTCTACTAATTTCAGCAGGACCAGTCAACTGTTATGGTTGCTTTTCCGACAGTCCTCCAAAAGATGATGTTGGAAGATTGCAAGATAAGGCATGTTGAGCTTTATATGGGTCAGAAACGTTATCTTTTCTCCTTAGGGAGAGCACCTAGACTGTAAGTGAGGAGACTTAAAAGGCCATTTATGCTCCTCTGGGTAATATGCAAATAAGGGAGATGGAGCAATACCTCCACAGTACCACCTATTGGAAGGCAGCATTCCTTCAAGTCAATGTTAGACTTTTTATACAAGCCGAACGCCGGCTGCTAGGTAAGTATTATAAGACACACTGCCTCTTTGGGGGCAAAAATTAATTAATTAATTAATCTTTATTAGGAATAATACACGAAAGGAAATTGAAAGCATCACACCCATAAAAGAATTCGTGGAATTCATGAAATGTGGTTTATATGTACAGAGTCATACCCAGAATAAATGATAGCAAAGTGGAATGAATCAGACGGGTTTTACTGTTCGGTACAAGTTTCAGTAAGACATGTGCCCACCAGGAACAACTATACACTGTTGGATGCTTGCAGGCACTGAATCAATAAGTGTTTGGATATCTTGTTGGGAGGTATGTGCCTGTATGCCTGCATGACTTGTGCAGTCAGTTGTTGTACAGTTTGTGGCGGGTGACTATGAGACATAATGCATGTGTATAGTGTCTGACATGCACTATTGGGGATAAATCTGGGGACTGCGATGGCCAATCCATGGTCGTGACAAGTTGCAATGCGTGTCTTGTGATGGCTGCAGTATGTGAGCATGCATTACTCTGTTGGAAGTTACCATTTTGGTCATGAAGAATATAAGAGTGTGTACCACTTTGTCCACATACTGGTGGTAACTGACGCTTAGCGAATTACAGCCAGCACTTCAACAAGGCGGGGATTTTTGAATCCCCGGCCAGAAGAGATGATGATGATCAGTTCTGGGGACCCGGGGAGAAGATGTGGCCGGGCTGACAGCACGGGAGAGGTAATGTATGTAACATAGTATGTAAGGCCGAATGAAGACAATGTCCATCTAGTCCAGCCTGTTTATCCTCCTATGTTGTTGATCCAGAGGAAGGCAAAAAACCCCAAGAGGCAGGAGCCAATTAGCCCTTTTGGGGGAAAAATTCCTTCCCGACTCCCTAATGGCAATCAGACTAATCCCTGAATCAACCCCTAATACAGTTAGGGCCAGAAATATTTGAACAGTAACACAATTTTCGCGAGTTGGGCTCTGCATGCCACCACATTGGATTTGAAATGAAGCCTCTACAACAGAATTCCAGTGCAGATTGTAACGTTTAATTTAAAGGGTTGAACAAAAATATTTGATAGAAAATGTAGGAATTGTACACATTTCTTTACAAACACTCCACATTTTAGGAGCTCAAAAGTAATTGGACAAATAAACATAACCCAAACAAAATATTTTTTTTTCAATATTTTGTTGCCAATCCTTTGGAGGCAATCACTGCCTTAAGTCTGGAACCCATGGACATCACCAAACGCTGGGTTTCCTCCTTCTTAATGCTTTGCCAGGCCTTTACAGCTGCAGCCTTCAGGTCTTGCTTGTTTGTGGGTCTTTCCGTCTGAAGTCTGGATTTGAGCAAGTGAAATGCATGCTCAATTGGGTTAAGATCTGGTGATTGACTTGGCCATTGCAGAATGTTCCACTTTTTTGCACTCATGAACTCCTGGGTAGCTTTGGCTGTATGCTTGGGGTCATTGTCCATCTGTACTGTGAAGCGCCGTCCGATCAACTTTGCAGCATTTGGCTGAATCTGGGCTGAAAGTATATCCCGGTACACTTCAGAATTCATCCGGATACTCTTGTCTGCTGTTATGTCATCAATAAACACAAGTGACCCAGTGCCATTGAAAGCCATGCATGCCCATGCCATCACGTTGCCTCCACCATGTTTTACAGAGGATGTGGTGTGCCTTGGATCATGTGCCGTTCCCTTTCTTCTCCAAACTTTTTTCTTCCCATCATTCTGGTACAGGTTGATCTTTGTCTCATCTGTCCATAGAATACTTTTCCAGAACTGGGCTGGCTTCTTGAGGTTTTTTTCGGCAAATTTAACTCTGGCCTGTCTATTTTTGGAATTGATGAATGGTTTGCATCTAGATGTGAACCCTTTGTATTTACTTTCATGGAGTCTTCTCTTTACTGTTGACTTAGAGACAGATACACCTACTTCCCTGAGAGTGTTCTGGACTTCAGTTGATGTTGTGAACGGGTTCTTCTTCACCAAAGAAAGTATGCGGCGATCATCCACCACCGTTGTCTTCCGTGGACGCCCAGGCCTTTTTGAGTTCCCAAGCTCACCAGTGAATTCCTTTTTTCTCAGAATCTACCCGACTGTTGATTTTGCTACTCCAAGCATGTCTGCTATCTCTCTGATGGATTTTTTCTTTTTTTTCAGCCTCAGAATGTTCTGCTTCACCTCAATTGAGAGTTCCTTTGACCGCATGTTGTCTGGTCACAGCAACAGCTTCCAAATCCAAAACCACACACCTGGAATCAACCCCAGACCTTTTAACTACTTAATTGATTACAGGTTAACGAGGGAGACGCCTTCTGAGTTAATTGCAGCCCTTAGAGTCCATTGTCCAATTACTTTTGGTCCCTTGAAAAAGAGGAGGCTATGCATTACAGAGCTATGATTCCTAAACCCTTTCTCCGATTTGGATGTGGAAACTCTCATATTGCAGCTGGGAGTGTGCACTTTCAACCCATATTATATATATATAATTGTATTTCTGAACATGTTTTTGTAAACAGCTAAAATAACAAAACTTGTGTCACTGTCCAAATATTTCTGGCCCTAACTGTAGTTGCTCTAGAAAGACATCAAGTCCCCTTTTAAACTCCTCTATGGATTTTGACATCACATCCTCAGGCAGAGAGTTCCACAGTCTCACTGCTCTTACAGTAAAGAACCCTTTTCTGTGTTGGTGATGAAACCTGCTTTCTTCTAGACGTAGCAGATGCCCTCTTGTTACCGTCACAGTCCTGGGTATAAACAGATCATGGGAGAGATCCTTGTATTGTCCTTTTGATCACCTTTTAGCCGTCTTTTTTCCAGGGTAAATAGTCCCAATTTGGATAGCCTCTCTGGGTATTCCAGTCCCGTCATTCCATGTATTAGTTTAGTTGCCCTTCTTTGAACCCCTTCCAGCACTGGAACATCTTTCCTGAACACCGGTGACCAGAACTGTGCGCAGTATTCCATGTGAGGCCTGACAAGTGCCTTATATAGTGGGAGGATAATGTTCTCGTCCCTCGCCCCTATACCTCTTTTAATGCACCCCAAGACTTTATTAGCTTTTGCAGCAGCTGACTGGCATTGGTTACTCCAGTTTAGTCTACAATCCACTAGTACCCCCAGGTCTTTTTCCATATCACTTTTCCCTAGCAGTACCCCATTTGGTGTATATTGGTGACATCCGTTTCTCCTGCCCATGTGCATAACCTTACATTTTTTCAACATTGAACTTCATTTGCCATTTTTCTGCCCAAGCCCCCAGCTTATCTAGGTCCGTTTGTAGCCGTACCTTGTCCTTCGTTGCATTGATTATATTGTATAATTTTGTGTCATCTGCAAATATTGATATTTTACCGTGCAGCCCCTCTATCAGGTCGTTGATAAATATATTGAACAGAATGGGGCCTAATACTGAACCCTGTGGCACCCCACTAGCAACGGTGGCCCAATCAGAGTATGAACCATTTATTACCACCCTCTGCTTTCTATCTCAGCCAGTTCTTTACCCAGATACACACGTTTTCGCCCAATCCAAGCTGCCTCATTTTATATATTAGCCTATTATGCGGCACGGTGTCAAATGCTTTAGAGAAATCTAGATATACGAGATCAATAGACTCTCCCAGGTCCAGCCTAGAGTTTACTTCATCGTAGAAGCTGATCAGATTGGTCTGGCATGATCGACCCTTCATGAACCCATGCTGGTGAGGAGTTATTCCGTTATTCTCCTTAAGATATTCTTCGATGGCGTCTCTCAGAAACCCCTCGAATATTTTTCCAGTTACTGAAGTAAGACTTACCGGCCTGTAGTTACCAGGCTCACATTTGGACCCCCTTTTGTAAATTGGAACCTCGTTGGCAATGCGCCAATCCAATGGTACAAGCCCGGTCTTGATAGTATCCACAAATATTAGGTATAGAGGCCTAGCTATCACATCACTTAGTTCCCTTAGTACCCTTGGGTGTATTCCATCTGGGCCTGGCGATTTATCGATTTTAATCTTCTTTAACCTGTTCCGCATCTCCTCCTGCATTAGGTATGAGATATTTTGTGTGGGGTTCATTTTATTCCCCTGCATCTCATGTGGCATTTCCTTTTTGTTTGTGAATATGCTTGAAAACAAACTATTTAATAGATTTGCCTTCCCTCCATCATCTTCAATGATTTCTCCTGCATTATTTGTTAAAGGGCCAGGGCTCTCAGTGCAAATCCTTTTGCTGTTAATATAGTTGAAAAATAGTTTCGGGATGTTTTTTCTCTCTTTGGCGATCAGTCTTTCAGCCTCCTCCTTAGCAATTTTGATCTTATCTTTTCATATTTAGTTTTTTTCCCTATATGATTTAAGCGCTTCTTCGCTGCCTTCTTGCTTTAGAAGTTTGAACGTTTTCTTTTTTTCATTTATTGCCTCTCTTACCGTCTTGTCAAGCCACAATGGTTTCCTTTTACTTGAAGTTCTTTTATTTTTAAAGGGAATGAACTGCTCACATGAGCTGATTAGGATCCAACTTTTTCCCATTGAACTTTTCCCATTTGTCCTCTGTACTGTTATTTTTGAGGATGTTGTCCCAATTAATGTTACCGATGATAGTTCTAAGCTGATCAAATTTTGCTTTACTAAAGTTGAGTTTGTCGCTCTCTGATAAGGCTTCTTATTGAATGACAGCTGGAAGTTGATTATATTGTGGTCACTGTTCCCCAAGTGCCCCTCAACCTGTACCCCCTTTATTCGGTCTGGTTTGTTAGTACAAAGTCTAGAATGGCCCTCACTCTCGTTGGTTTACGCACAAGTTGGATAAGGTAGTTATCTTGAATTGTTCTCAAGAACTTATCACCCCTATGAGATTTCCAAGTTTCGTTTTCCCATATTATATCTGGATAATTAAAGTCCCCATAATAATTACTTCATTGCGGTTTGACACCTCTTCTATCTGCCTTAGTAGTAAGGTTTCAGTTTCTTCTTTTGCTTTTGGTGGTCTATAAAAAACCACTATCAGGATTTTGTTGGTTTTTTTTCTCCCTGTATTTCTACCCACAGAGATTCCACCTGTTCCTCTCCTACACATATATCTTCCCATAGCCTTGGCAATAAGTACGATTTAACGTACACACATACCCCTCCCCCTTTCTAGTTTCCACTGTCTCTTCTGAAGAGATTGTAACCCTGTAAATTTACCGCCCAAACGCACTTTTCATCAAGCCATGTTTCCGTTATTCCGACTATATCATAGTTTTGATCGGCCATTCTCGCTTCAAGCTCGCCCACTTTGCCGATCAGACTTCTTGCATTCGTGGTCATACAATTTAGACAGTTTTTTTTGTTCTTTAAATTCGTTTTGTTGCTAATGGTACTATTGGCTGATCTGTCAGTTCTAACTGTACTAACCCCATCCCCTGCTCGACCCCCCACCCCTTCCCATTGCTTAGACCCAGGTCGCTAGCTACACTGACTACCCCCCTATTTCTCTTTTTGCCCTCCCTCCAGTCCCTAGTTTAAACACTCCTCCAGCCTTATAGCCATCTTCTCACCCAGCACAGCTACACCCTACCCATTAAGATGCAGCCCGTCCCTACGGTAGAGCCTGTAGCCGACAGCAAAGTCAGCCCAGTTTTCCAGGAACCCAAATTCCTCCTTCTGACACCAACCTAAGAGCCACTTGTTTACCTCCCTAAGATCCTGCTGCCTTTCTAGTGTGGCCTTAGGTGCAGGTAGTATTTCCGAGAAAACTACCCTGGAGGTCCTCCCCCTAAGCTTGGACCCTAAGTCCCTGAAATCATTTTTGAGGGCCCTCCATTGACCTCTAATTTGTTCATTAGTGCCAACTTGCACCATGACTGCTGAATCCTCTCCAGCCCCTCACAGTAATCTGTCAATCCGATCCGCGATGTGTCGAACTTGAGCGCCAGGAAGACAACACACTTTTCGACGATCCCGGTCTTTATGGCAGATTGCCCTATCTGTCCCCCTTATAATTGAGTCCCCCACCACTAGGAACTGTCTAGCCTGCCCTGTGCTCCCTGTCTCGCTAGGAGCAGTCATCTCCCAGGCGTTCAGAGGGCATGTCGGGCTGCAGCGGTGCTGGCTCTGTAATGGCATCCCCCTCATCTGCTAATGTTGCAGATTTGTTGGGTTGTGCCAGTTCAGGACTAGCCTCCGTGGTTCTCTTCCCTCTAGCCCTCCTTCTATCTGTCACCCAGCTGGCTGCCTGCTCCCCCTGCTCTTCCGTACTACCATCCTCCCCCACCTCTACCCCAGCGAGTGTCTGCTCAGTGAGCACCAAACTCCTTTCCATGATGTAAATGGCTCTCAGTGTTGCCAGTTGCCCATTTAGATCCAGGATTTGGGCTTCTACATGTGCGATGTGCACGCATCGGCTGATTGAGGAATGTATACATTGCACAAGTAGCACACTGGATGACATTGCTAGGCATGGAGCTCATCCTAATGGGGATCTACAATTTACTTGTGGAAGTAGTGAAGATAGATTTTCGCAACCGCTCACACGCTGCCGCCTATGCGCAACTGAGACTGCAGGTGGCTTTTTTTTTTTCCTTCTTCAGCTACGTCTTTTTTTTGGGGAAGGGCTTATATTTCAAGCCTTCCCCCGAAAATCCTTGCATGTGGTGCTACAAAGTCGCGCGATATTGCACGGACCAGCGATGCAATATCTCTGCGATTTTCTCGCAGCAGTGCTGTCGCCCGTGTGAAGGAGGCCTTAAAGTCAGATATCTCTTTGTGGAGTTGGAACTCTATGACTTGGCATACTTGGTCACTCGCACTCTGTGGACACAACACACTTTACAACTTATAAACTAAAACAATGTAGCACTTTTAATAACAAAGGGCCCTATAATTTGTATACTAATATATACATCATCCAATTTTTAATTATTCAATACCCTTCATATGGAGAGATTTTGATCCAAGTTTCATAACTTTTCTGCAACTCTGGATGTTGCGCTTTCAATTTGCACCAGTGTAGTAGTAATGCAAAGGCATCAGCTATTTTGAATACACAACATTCTCAGGGCTAACCAATGTGACGTGTTGCCCCACTGGCCTACTTTTTTTAGACACTGACAGAATTTTTCAAAAGCTTCCACAGGCTTTTCTTTTATTCTTAGTGCATCTAAATAAAATATTTCCCTATAAACCACATTTGAAGTTTGTTGTACAGGATGGGTCATGGAAAATTAGCCCGACACCACATTCTTATGAAAGCTGTCTAAAAGGAAATCTTTGTTGCCCATAACAACCAATCAGAGCACAGCTTTCATCTCACTTCAACAGTATAGATGCTATGGTGATGATGTGTGAGTTTATTTAAAAACTGCACCACATCAGGCAAAAGGCCCTTTTATACAGAACGATTACACTGGGGAACACAATTTTTGGTGACTGAGAGAGAACTTTTTTAGGGCCATAGATTCAGAAAATGGCTTTCTTTTTTGTCCGTCAGGCCTGCTTATCAAGATATGACATATGTCCATATAAATGTACACATATTGTATTGTATATGTAATGACTGCCAATCAAAAGCTGAAGGTACAAATATAATACCCAAGAATCCCAGATCACGAATAAAACAATTTTTTTTTCATTGACAAAATGCTGAACTCTGTGGCTACTCCCTGGGATGGGTTCCTGGGATAGGTACCTGCGAGAGAGGACCTGGTGAGCTACTGCAGGCTGAAAAGTCATGAACCTGACAGGGGTAGACTCCCCATAGGATGACACCCTGGACGGGTAAAAGTTGATATACAGTGCTCTATGTTTGTGGCACTAGGCCTGTTTGTTAGACAGGTGAAAAATATGTTTAGTTAGCTGCCAGACGGCCAGTGACCTACAAGTGTAGATGTACACTGTGACGAAGTGTGAAGACTGTGTTATAATGTTAATTTGCCACAATAAAGGACGGATTTGTTAAAGTTTGTACCAAACTTCTGGTGTGCGACCAACCATCTAGTGGAGGAAAGATGGCAATCCGATGAGCTAACAACCCCCATGTTGCGAGTCTGTCTGTCTATTTATAATATTGCTTTATTATAATGTGTCCAGTCTCTGAAAGTGGTACTGGACTGACCTTATTCCATGATAATAGCATGGGTTACCTTTTAACAGTGTCTTTATAGTGTTTGGGAATTCTAGTTATGCTGAAACCAGCAAGTTAATATTTTTCATAAGTAAATAGGTTTTCATCTCTGAAAAGTGACATTTTCCAAATCTTCATATCAGATTCTCTGAACACAGAGAAAATTCTCCTGCAGTCTGTATGCTCTGAATGTATCCCTTTGGCTTTCTCAACTTCCGCTACTGACCTTTATTCTCAAGTTCTCCTTATTTCCTTATCCACACAACAATGGTTCTCCTCAGATCAGGGTTTGCCTCCAGTTCCCATGGTAATGCACTTTCAGATTGCTATCTCGCGGCATACTGGTGCAAGTATCTATGTCACGCTCCTTCATTTTCCACTTTTTGTAATCCTGATCTCATCTTGTATAATTCTATACCCATACATCTGCTCTAGTGATTATGCTGCTACTTTCTACTTTTTGTTCACAACTGTGTTATTAAATGTAACAATGTAACTTCCCATTATATGGTGATGTAATGCCTTGCTTCCATGAGGCTAACGTGTTGTATGAATTGACAGCATTACGGTGGTTTCACATCTGCGTTGGAACCTCTGGTCCGAGGTTCTGTCGCGGATCTGGCACAAAATAACAGAGAAAAAAAAGTGAAAAGTGTCTGGCACTGTTTGGTTCCGTCATAAGACAGAGACGTTTGGACAGGGATTCCCCTTTCCTGCTCCCCGATGCAGATGTGAAACCACACTTTGGCCTCGTGCAGATGGCCGGGTCGGATCCCGCTGCAAGAATTCTCGCAGCAGGATGCGAGCCATGCCACTGCAGTGACCCCTGCAGCTCACCTCCTCCCGGCGTCTCCTCCGCTCTATGTGCCGGCTGCCGCCCAGCCGGCACATGCGCAGAGCTTGCACAGAAATAGGACACGCCGTGATTTGTTTACTGCGCGGGTTTTCATGTGGTCAGATCGCAGCTGTCTGCATAGGATTGCATTATCTAATGTAATCCTATGGCAGCGGGCACGGGCGGAAATTCTATGGGAAATCCCGCCGTGGAATGTGCATTTACCCTTTTACAAAGACTTTACTACATTGCTGCATTTCTTTGCAAATATTTTATTGGTATACTCCTTTATTGTAGCTGAAAGAACAGTCATAGATGACCGCTCATGGATTGTTTATGTAGAGGCTTTAATCACCACCAGCAATACTACTGCTCTTTTGAAAATATTTGGCTTGTCATTTTACTTTTCTGGAGACGTATTACATAACGTTTTGCTTAATTTGGAATTCCATCTTGCCGTGCCATACCTGTAATGTAATGAAAATACACGACATTAAAATAGTCAATCTTTGGTGGTTTTATTTGGCTGGGCAGTCTAAAGAAAGTCTGCTACCATGCCAATTTATGAATGGATGAGTCACATCTCCGACATATGGGAGATTTAATCCATTGTAGATAACACCAATGGTTCCCAAAGTGGGTTCTGATGAACCCTGGGATTCTGCAGTGGGGTCTCTTCGGTTCATTAGACTAGTTCTTGCTAATAACTGATACTATGTGTATTTTCACTACATCACCTGCCTTTTTGGTAGAGTATGTAATGCACGATAAAAGAGCTCCTTTATACATAACTGCATTGATGACCGTGGGAGGACAAACGCAGTAATGCCCGTAGCGGTTCCTGGCCACAGGGATCAATCAACCACAGTGGTGACGTTACTGTACATTGTTTGCTGCGACCCAGTGACATGTCCTCCGTATAGACAACATGTTAACGTTCTTCAGTACTGGTTTGAGATTTCCTGATTAAATTTTAAGGTCCCTGGTTTAAACTAAGACTTTGAGTAAAGGTCTTCACCGAAACAAATGGCTATACATTTTATAGGACATCAAAACTGTAATCAAAAAGTCAAAGTACTACTAAGATGAGGCACTGGGGGAACATTTTATTTCTACAGTAAAGAGGGCTATGTAAGGAGTAATACACAACATTCCTACTAAACTGTTAGATCTTTGGCACTTTTAAGGCTTTCTTCAAGGCTGTCCATTGACCCAGTTTTAACCCCTCTTCCTTTGTACTTATGTCTTAAAGGTGAAGTGGGAAATTCAGTTCTGTGCAATTAATTATTGTGGACATTTCTGTATAAACATAAGTAGGAAGTATGCCTCTCTGCAGTGTATATGCTAATTATGTGCGTATGTGTCTTGATATATGGTGAAATAGTTGTTTTTCCTATAAATGTGTGATATTTTTCTTTTCTGCTTCTTCTAGCCTTTGCTTGGATCATCACCTGTTCGTACATACTGCTAGCATGAGACTTGCCTTATTCACCGTGGAGCACGGCCCATGTTATTTGCTGCTTATGATCACTTTTGGGATCAGTTTCTCCAAAATCTATTTTAAAGAACAATTTTGGCATGTCGAGAGTAATCCTGCTGTACTGATTGGACCATGCAGCGAATAAAGAGCATTGAGAGTACAATGTTTCCACATTGCTTTTCAGCATTTGACAAGGCTCTGCGACTGTTACCTCTGTTTTATTTGTATACTATATGGTATTCATTGATGATTCTTTGTCATATTTTGCTCTGTTTATTCCTTTTTCAGAGGACCAATGAAAAGTCTGGTAAGCAGACTGTTTGACAGAAAGTAATGAAGTGTTACAGACACACTTAAAGTATGTTGCTATTGCCCATGGAGATGCCCGTCGTTTCTGAGCTGCTCTTTAAACCGTCCATTTCATCTTGGCATGTGAAGCTCTGTTTTCGCTGGTGTCCTACTGCTGTTCCTTAAGGGGCCATTTTTCCACTTGCCCCCTTTTGTAGTAATGGGGTACCTATATTTCCGCTTTATGCACCTAAAACGCAGCTTACTTTGCTGCTGCAGATTTCCGCTCCATAACCTCATGTATACATGCAGATTTTGCTGTGTAATTTTCTGCATTTTTAAGTGTATATTGTGAAAATATTCAGTTTGTGTGAAAGTATCTATAAAATTGTAAATAAAATGGGATTCTGCACTTGAGAAACGATACAGGCAGACTGCAGCTACCAAGAATCAATGTGTATATTAGGGATTACACACTTGGGCCCATTCGGACAGGCCTGTTTCCAGTACATTTGCTGTAAGACAAATTCAGATTAAGGTTTTTTTTACACAAGCTACTTTTTGTCCATTTGCAAAGGGTGAAAGCTTCAGCAAGTCTGATTTCAATGGAAAATACTGCAATGACAAAAATGCACTATATAGTACTTGGCTGCCACAGATTTTCTGCTGTGCTATCTAATTAAAAAGTAAAAAAAAATGTGTCATAGATCCTTTAGGCCTCATGTCCACGGGCAAAAGAAGAATTAAAATCCGCAGCGGATTTTAACTCTTCTCCTGCCCGCGGATCCGCACCCCATAGGGATGCATTGACCACCCGCGGGTGGATAAATACCCGCGGATGGTCAATAAAAGTGATATTTTTTTTTTTTTTAAATGGAGCATGAAAAAATCTGGACCATGCTCCATTTTCGTGCGGGTCTCCCGTGGGGACAGCTCCCGTGGGCTTCTATTGAAGCCTATGGAAGCCACCTGGATCCGCGGGAGACAAAAATCGGGATTTACTCACCCGCTCCGGTTCTTCTCTTCGCCGCGGCGCCATCTTTTCTCCGTTGCGGCCGGATCTTTTTTCTTCGGGCCGGCCCATGCGCAGGGCACGTCACCGATGTCATCCTGTGCATCCGCCGAGCCAAAGAAAGAAGATCCGGCCGCGACGGAGAGAAGATGACGCCGCGGCGAAAAGGAGATCCGGAGCGGGCAGGAGGTAAGTTTATTCTTATTTATTCTTATTTTCAGTGCTCCTGTCCGCGGGGCAGGAGGGACCCGCTCCGGATTCTCCATGGGGAATCCGGAGCGGGCCTGATTTTCCCCGTGGACATGAGGCCTTAAGGATGGAAATCATAACACCAATGTTAACAGACCATAATGCAAATTATGTAGAAATGTGCTTTGTGCCAAACTCAAATTGAGGATATTTTTGTGGTTCAGCTCTATTATATGTATAATTTTTTTCTATATAATGCCAAAAAAAAATAAAATGACCAAAACATAACTACAATTTGCCTTTTGTTCTGGTATTATTTTGTCTTGTACAGAGATGTTCCCTACATTTCAGATTCAGGATGATGTAGTGGCCTGAAAAAGGGCACTACATAGCGCTGTTTAGCTGTGGGGACCAGTAATATAATAACCGGCCCTAGAAGTTTAATCTCGGTCATTTTGCACAGGTGATGCAGGTAACCTAGCAACCAGTTAGGTCGTTTTTTATTCAGCTGCACAGGTTAGAGAAAATACCTAGAGACTCAGGTGATGCAGGTAGCCTAGCAAACAATTAGGTTGTGATTGGCTGCAGACAGACTGGTCAGGTGACTGAGGCGATATATAGGGGAACACAATGGTCGCAGGGAGAAACAGAGAGGAGGAGAGTCAGCTGTGACAGTGAGTAGAGGGTAGTCTGCTGTCACAGGGAGAGTGAGCTGTTGCAGTGAGAAGAGGAGATGCAGAGGATAGCCGAGATGAGAGAGAGAGCTGAGATGAAGAGAGGGAGATATAGAGATGTGGATATGAAGAGGGATGGAGAAATATTCAGCGTAAGCTCCCAGTATATAAACGTGTTATACACAAGTATCTTCATTTTGCAAATTGTATATAATTCACTGGCAATTCGCTTGAGATATCATTTGTTACTCAATGTGTGTGTGGAAGAGAATTACCTCATCTCCCTGTCTGACTTAACACCGTGTTTACTGTAAGTTAAGCAGAATATCTGGCTCCGTGTGTTATTCAGCACCTCACTACTACAAATCATGCCCAAGGGCATGAACCAAAACAATCATATTTACCCACTAATAAGCCACCATAATGAGAAGGTGTAAATCCTTTTTAACCACTGTCTCCAAACTGTGTGGCTAACCAGTGTCTTCATCGTTTAGTCCGACCATGCTGTGTATACCAGCAATTCAGGTTTTTACAATCATTTGTAGTTTTAGAAGGATTACAACTTGAAAGATCCTTCATCCTGACTACCAAGGGTGCAGCTAAAGACCCACATCTTGTCCCCCAATGCGCTTGTCAACCTCTTTGCACGGCTGCCTGACCTCTACCTTCTAGTGATATATTTGGGTCTCTTAAATGACCTTTCAATGCAGCCGAGGGCTTTGGGGTCTTAAGCCCAGTTTACATTAGCCTAGTAAATGGACAAATAGAAAGGCAAGTCAGGAAAAGCCTGTATGCTCAACCAGTGTAAACACAATGGTCCACTAAATAGTAAACAAGTTAGTCATGGGTGAGTTGAGTGGTAGAGTGCACAACAGAGTAGCTTGTCCATTCCCGCTCCCCAACTCTACTATGAACTTAATTGCCACTTCCTTAGCGTAGGCCCAGTAACTTGACTAATGTTAATAATTTACAGGAAAATGTGATGACAAGTTGAGTACGGATCCCAGTTACTTGACTAATGTAAACGAAGCCTTACAGATGCCAGCTTTTAGTTAATTTTTGTTCAGCTGAACAGTGAACATCACTATCTGGCAACATTTGACTAAGAAATTATCCATACACAGTAAATCAGATTTTGGGGACATATGACAAAGAACCTGCAGCTCCTGGACGGTACTGCAGATATAGCCTCAATAAAAGCCAATGTGCGTTCACAAAAGAGCTGAATAATGAAGTACTCACTACCAGCACTTTCAGTCCTAGCTTGCCGAAATGGGAAGATGGCAACCACAGTTCAGACCTTGGTGCAAATCTAGATGGAGTTGGAGGGAGTATAAGGAGTTTATTAACTCCCCAGCAGTTTTGGACGAGCTCTGCTAGAGATAAGAGTCTTGACTTTAAATGTTGGTCGCCCTGAAAGTAGAAGGGCTGCAGCCATTTGAAGTGAAGTCAGTAAATACTTAATTTGCAGTGGTCATTTCAGTGAGTGTGTAGGGAGGTGGAACCAGCAGGCAGCAGATAAGATGTGATTCTCCTGTATATTTCTCTGTCCCACAGGAGGGGGGATATGAATTTTTGATCATTACTACCAAGCCCCCCCCCCCCCAATCTCATCACAGGGGGTAGTGAGAGACCCTTGAATATCAATCGGAGCATTTAAATGCCGCTGTCAGAATTGGGGACATTTAAGGGGCTATCCGCTCCAACCAGCGATGCTGCTTATCGGAGTTGTTCCATACAGCGGTCGGCTGTTAAAAAACAGCCAGCACCCCATTGAATGGAGCAGGATTGCCCCCCCAATACCCTTCCATACAAAACCTGAACCTCCAGGATGTAAATTACTCCCTGTAGAGTTAAGGGGTTAGCTAATCAAAGAGAAGGGACGTTTTGTTTAGGAAAAGTGCCAGAAACTACTGCTTCCTCCTTTCCTTCCAACTGCTACTGTAGGTTTTAGAAAACAAGGATTTGTTGCATCCATAACCAGTTAAGGATTTTGAGAAGCCATACATAAAGAAGTACTGGACCTTTTAATGCAATACCGCTAACGTGGATCCTCAGCAATTGTACGAGTAAGTGACCCCGGAATGGGGAACTTTAATGGAATGGAAAAAGAAAACCAATAAACAGTGTTGTTACTGAAAGGATGCATGTCTGCTCCTGGACTTAGTGAGCTATCCCTGCAGCTTCTGTGCTACCAACAGCATATCCGCTCACCAGGGAATCCCTGAGCCGGATACTAGGGTCCCCTTGCAGGTCCTAGCAATTGTAGATCACTAGCTTTCACCAGTCCCCCTTGCCCATCTACTGCAGTGAAATCATTTTGTACAACCAGTCCTTTCTAATATTGCCCTCTAAATCAGCCCTCTATTTGTCTGGTTACTGAACACATGCATTGCTTCACAGAGAAAATGCCACACCATGAAGATTTTGCAGCATATTATGTCACTTTCAGAGTATATTCAGACAAGCAAGTTATGCAAATTGATACAGTTTTGTGCCAATTGTATGGTCTGAGAATATGAAAAAAGGGGGAAATCAGTCTGTGCAGCTAACTTTGACAATGTTGTTATGCCCACGAAAATTACTTTGTGTCATTTGTTTTTTTGTGTCTATATAAAGATAATGGAATGAAGATGCATCAACAGGATGCCACAACCATGGGTTAAATGCGGATACGCTGGCCAGAAGGAAATGTGCCTTATCGTGATACGAATACCATAATACACATATTGGTGCATCTGGAATCATGTGGTAGTGACTCCACATTCACAGGTGGCAACATTCTGTGATGTGTAGGGAATGCTGCATTGATGACCGTTTCTTGAAGACTGACAGGTTTGCTGTCCAACAGTCTGTTGCAAACATTGCTGCACACACAGCACCATTGTCATGAATGCTTGAAGTTGTATTGCTCCAGAGCTACCTGGCATGACAAATGGCACAGTCTGTTATTCAGTGACAAGTTGAGTTTCTATCTCGACAATGATGACTACCAAGGAAGCATGTAGAAGTGACGTGGCAATCAAGCTGATCCTTATATTATGCAGCACAACACATTGTCAATGTGGAATAATGGTTTGGGGTGCCATCAGCATCCACAACCGATAATCTCTAATATATCAGGCTCATATTGATGGCATGCAGTTATGTTGATGAGGTGCTGTAGCCCAATGCACTAGCATATCTTCAGGACATACCCTATGCCATTTGCTAGCCCAATCTTCAGATCTCTCCATTCGAAAATTTATGGGACACAATTGGACATTGTCAGGGAGAGAGAGGGACCGCAGCCGCTGTCGCCGATTTGGCGTGGATTGGCTACTCCAAGCGCTGTTACAGCTTGCCACAGCAAAGCCTTGATTGATCACTCTAGCAGGGTTGCAAATGCAGAGTTGTTAGAATACAAGTACATTTGTACCCAGCTTTCCCAGACTTCTGCATGCATGCATGCAGAATGAAAGCTCAAATCACCCCCTGGTCAGTCTAATGCCCCCAGCACTCTACAATACCGCTTTTATCACAGGGAAGCTAGAACCTGGACTAGGAATTATGAACAGAATCTTCGGAGTTATTTGTTTTAAAATGGACAAGGCTTGACTAATAAATTACAGATTTATTCTAAAATAAAAACTAGCGGTGCTAAATATTTAGCAGTATACAAAAATTTACAGAAAAAGATGTTACAATGGAGGTAAGGCTTGCAGGCATGCACAACAGACAGTATTTAAAATAAAGCAATTCGGCCGAAGGTTCTGTTTGTGTAAAGTCACTGATGCAAACAGGAAAGCATTGCGCCGTAGCGTATCTCTGACAATGGGCATTCGTTGAGCCCCAAGTTATAAAGGATTCCCCAGAACAGGGGTCCCCAACTCCAGTCCTCAGGGACCACCAACAGGTCATGTTTTCAGGATATCCTATGATAAGACCAGTTGTGGTAATGTCTGAGGCACCGACAATAATAATATCACCTGTGCAACACTGAGGAAATCCTGAAAACCTGACCTGTTGGCGGTCCCTGAGGACTGGAGTTGGGGAACACTGCCCTAGAACACACCTCCCTCCCCGCCCCCTCTGAGATCATTTAGAGAGGGATGGGTAGATGTGTATGACCTCTGAAAAACCATAATTCCCCATTTGGTCATATCTCCGCAGGAGATACTCTGATCGGTAATATATGCCCAGCATATTTCTGGTCATGATTTTATCTATTCAGCGATATCAAGCATGACACGTAAATTATAACCAGGTACGCGGATACACCGTTTGGGTGTGATATGGAGCCCCTACCACAACATGTTTAGATGCGTTTCATTTAGCTGGCCCGCTCGATTCCAAAAATATAATTCATATCGGGCTAGGACCTTTACACAACTAATCATCCTTATTAAGAGATTTTCCCTTAATAAAAATCTTGGAGCCAGGGAGTCTGTTGGAACCATCCGAGGTGTCACATCTCTCTGTCACTGCCTTGACTTTATGGCCATCCAAACAAAGCACTGAGGCCACATTGTCATGAAAGGCCTGGCAGTTGTGAGGGAGGGGGGAAGACGAGGGTTGAGAATGTTAGTTCAACTTTCCCAGTATTCTGAAAGGCAGCTGATGGGCAGCTGCTTGATACTGCGTCAATCCTTATACCACAGACATCGAGTGAATGCTCTACACAGCCTTCAAATGAACTCTGAACTATGGTGAATATTACATGGTCAACACGACCCCAGGGCAGTATTCAAGCAGTCAATGAATCAATGCCACGTCATGTTAACAACTGTATCGCCCAACATGGTGGCTCAGTACTTCTCATCTTGTTTATTGGGTCACAGGAAATGTTTAAAGGGGTTGTCCCGCGAAAGCAAGTGGGGTTATACACTTCTGTAAGGCCATATTAATGCACTTTGTAATGTACATTGTGCATTAATTATGAGCCATACAGAAGTTATCAGAAATAATTCACTTACCTGTTCCGTTGCTAGCGTCCTCGTCTCCATGGTGCCGTCTAATTTTCAGCGTCTAATCGCCGGATTGTTGAAAAAAAAAAACCCGTTTCGGCGCGGGACAACCCCTTTAATTGTTTTAAATTAAAATAGATTGTTCAGAGTTTAATTCTCTTTGTGCATTGAGTTTCAGCTCATTTTGAGCATTCCTTCATGGGGTGTAGTTTTCTCTGTGAAGCAGTGTATATTGCAAACATTTTAATTCAGTAGTGAATATATTTGGACTTAACACATGGGTCACTTGAATGGGACAAAAGCAGGGCAGTGAAGATGACTAATATAGTATCAATCAGTTGGTATTATTGTATCTTGACGCCACCACCAGCTAGGGTTTTGACAGGGGAACGCTCCTGTCACACCCTTAGCTTAAGGTCCTTGCAGCAGCGTCCAACAAGTTCAGCTGGTGACACAGCGCTCCCAGACCAGCTCACCACCACTCCCCAGTGTTCCCCTCTCCGGCTGCGGCGCTGCGGGCAACAAAGTCCTATGCAAGCCTTAGGCTCTGGCTTCCAGTTTCCCCCAGCGGCGGCCAACAAGCTCCGCTGCTGACACAGCGCTCCCGGCCCCGCTCACCAGAGCTCCCCAGTCTTCCCCTTTTCCCCCCTGGCACTGCGGGCAACAAGCTCCGCTGATGACATTGCACTCCCGGCACCGCTCACCAGCTGTGCCCAGTGGTGCCATTTCCCGCTGCGGCAACACTACTCCCCTGCTGACACTGCGCTGCGAGCCCCACTGAAGTCTTGCGGATGCCACCTTGGTTAACGGCCAGCGCTGAGCTGTCGCACAGCAGTGCTGACCTCTGCCGAAAAGCTGCTCTGCCTTTCCTGTACTGGCAGCGCAGATACATGTCGACTGGCGGATGTCAGGACCCTTGACGCATCCGTCAGCCACACTCACCGGAGGGAGTGGTAGAAGCGCAGTTAAAGTCCGGCTGTCAGGGGCCGCCACGCAGAGTCACTGGAGGGAGCGCAGGCCATCAGTTATACTGCTGCAGGGAGGCTGCCGACATCCAACAGGCCCTGTGAAGATCTACACAGGGAGACAGGCAGGCAGCCAATCAGGAACAGGGGGCGTCAACCACCTGTCAAACACATTGTATCTTGACTCCACCACTACTTCCAGTGGCATCAAGATACACTAATACCCAATCGGTTTTGTAACATAAATGCACTCAAGATCATGTGGCTCCAGTCAAATCTCAAGTTCCAGAACAGCTCTACTATATATGTAAGTTTACGGGACTCTCGTAAGGGCTGTCAAGTTCACAGCTGTAAAGAACAACTCTCAGCTCTTTTCTACTATGCCTACATAGAACTAACTATATTTCCACTTCTCTCCTGCAGCTAACCTTTCCTCCTCCTCCCATACATGTCTTTACCTGAAGCACACTCTGAGTGCAGTTTTCTAGCAAATAATCAGGAGACCCATTGCTGGCTGCGATTTAGCAACTTCTGCAAATCAATGCCTTTTCTACCCTCATGTTTGTGATGTGGGAGAAACATCAGTGTGGTTGGATTAAGTCTACAACCCGTCCAGGACAGTTTGAAGCTTTAAAATGTTCTTATGAGTTCTACATAGAAGCAGCAGCAGAACAAAGCTTACTTTACATAAATATGAGAACAGGACCAAGCTTGCTACATAGATATGGTACTAAAAATGAGCTTACTGCATAGATACGGTGCCAGAATCGAGCCTGCTATGTAGAAACAGTACCAAAACAAAGCAGTGCAAAAAACAAGCTCAATGCATAAGTACACTGCTCAAACAATTAAAGGGGTGGTCTCGCGAAACCAAGTGGGGTTATACACTTCCGTATGGCCATATTAATGCACTTTGTAATGTACATCGTGCATTAAATATGAGCCATACAGAAGTTATTCCACTTACCTGCTCCGTTGCTAGCGTCCTCGTCTCCATGGTTCCGTCTAAAATCGCTGGCGGCTTGCTTTTTTAGACGCGCTTGCGCAGTCCGGTCTTCTGCTCAGCACGAGCCGCTTCAGTGTGTTAGCCGCTACAGCTCTTCTGCGCATGCGCAGAAGAGCTGTAACCTCTCGGGAGCGCGCTGGAGCGGCCATTCTGCTACCATCCTCTGTTAGAGGAAGGTGCAGAGCCGCCCAGCCGAGAAGCCCAGCCCAGCCGAGCGGAGCCGAGAAGCCCAGCCGCCCAGCGCCGAGAAGCCCAGCCGCGCGGAGCCGAGAAGCCCTGCCTAGAAGCCGCCCAGCCGAGAAGCCCTGCCTAGAAGCCGCCCATGTAAGTGAGGGGTCGGGGGTGATGTGTTAGCCTACCGCCCTGCCCCGTAGCCTACCGCCCTGCCCCGTAGCCTACCGCCCTGCCCCCGAGCCTGCCGCCGTGCGCCCGAGCCTGCCGCCGTGCGCCCGAGCCTGCCGCCGTGCGCCCGAGCCTGCCGCCGCGCTGCCCCCCGAGCCTGCCGCCGTGCTGCCCCCCGAGCCTGCCGCCGCGCTGCCCCCCGAGCCTGCCGCCGTGCGCCCGAGCCTGCCGCCCTGCCCCCGAGCCTGCCGCCGTGCGCCCGAGCCTGCAGCCGTGCGCCCGATGCTGCCGCCGCGCTGCCCCCGAGCCTGCCGCCGCGCTGCCCCCCGAGCCTACCGCCGTGCTGCCCCCCGAGCCTGCCGCCGCGCTGCCCCCCGAGCCTGCCGCCGTGCGCCCGAGCCTGCCGCCCTGCCCCCGAGCCTGCCGCCGCGCTGCCCCCCCGAGCCTGCCGCAGTGCCCCCGCCGCGCTGCCCCCCGAGCCTGCCGCCGCGCTGCCCCCCGAGCCTGCCGCAGTGCCCCCGCCGCGCTGCCCCCCGAGCCTGCCGCCGCGCTGCCCCCCGAGCCTGCCGCCGCCATGCCCCCGGAGCCTGCCGCCGCCATGCCCCCGGAGCCTGCCGCCGCCATGCCCCCGGAGCCTGCCGCAGTGCCCCCGGAGCCTGCCGCCGGGGCCTGCACACACACACACACACATGCATACACACACACATGCATACACACACACACATACATACATACACACACACACATACATGCATACACACACATACATGCATACACACACACACATACATACATACACACACATACATACATACATACACACATACATACATACACACATACACACACATACACACACACACACAAGCGCGCGCATGCATGCATACACACATACATACACACACACATGCATGCATACACACACATGCATGCATGCATACACACATGCATACATACACACATGCATACATACACACACATACATGCATACATACACACATACACACATACATACACACATGCATACATACACACACACGCATACATACACACGCATACATGCATACATACACACACATACACGCATACATACACACATACACACACACACATGCATACATACACACATACACACACATATATATATATACATACACACACATATATATATACATACACACACATATATACACACACACACATATATACAAACACGTGTGGGTATATATATAATGTGTGTGTATATATACACTCACGAATACGCGTATGCGTATACTCATACACATGTATACTATATATATCTATCTATATATATATATAGATATATATATAAAATGTGTACACGCATATATACACACACATATATATTTAGGTGAAAAAACTATTTCATCTAAAACAGTGGAAAGTGAATTGCAGGGAGGCATTACAGTACCTTCTGCTGAGAATTCAGCACTGGACAGCTCCCTGCTATACTGAAGCCTGGGTTACTTGTGCAGGGGGAAAGGATCAGCACTGGACAGCTCCCTGCTAATACGAAGCGTGACCGGCGTCTCGGGAGCGAGCACGTCGGGCTGAAGCAAGCGCAGGGAGAAGAAGCGGCGGCCATCTTTGGGAAACTTTTTATAAGTTCATGAAACGCCAGAACTGTAAGTAGGAACCGGCTTTAAAAGCCATTTACATTGGTACTTAGTAATGTATGCTGAAGAAGGGGGACTGGGCAAAAAAAAAATTTCACTGCTGCCTCGAGACATCTCCTTTAAGGGGAGACTTAAAGGGGTTGTCCCGCGATAGCAAGTGGGGTTAAGCACTTCTGTATGGCCATAATAATGCACTTTGTAATATACATCGTGCATTAAATATTGGCCATACAGAAGTTATACACTTACCCCCTCCGGTGCTGGCGTCCCCGTCTCCATGGCGCTGACCAAAGCCGCCTTCTCCCTGAATTAGACGCGCTTGCGCTGAAGGGGCCGCTCCGGCGTGCTCGCGCTGCACAGGTCTTCTGCGCATGCACAGAAGACCTCTGTGGTGCGAGCACGCCAGAGCCGGACAGAAGAGGGTAGACTGCGCAAGCGCGTCTAATCCAGGGAGAAGGCGGCTTTGGTCGGCGCCATGAAGACGGGAACGCCAGCACCGGAGGAGGTAAGCATATAACTTCTGTATGGCTCATATTTAATGTATGATGTATATTACAAAGTGCATTAATATGGCCATACAGAAGTGCTGAACCCCACTTGCTATCGCGGGACAACCCCTTTAAATTATACATCGGATCTCGATGAATGAAAGATTCAATTTAAAAATCTTCTGTTCTCATTTGTGCAGAGAACCAGGAGTCAATAGCAGACGTGTCAAATATGGTGCTCTCTGATGAATGACAATCAAGCTGCATGGTGCTACCCTTCTGGAGTCAGTTTCTGACAGCTTGGTCAGACCTCTGCAAACCAGTTGCCTGCTGGAGGTAATTTTGTACGTCTGTCAGCACTCCTCCTGTTCTTCCTCGCACAAAGGAGTACATACTGGTCATGAAGCTGACCCTGTATAGCTTTTCTTGTGCAACGGTCCTGGTCTTCGAACCAGTCCATGCTCTTGAGATACACAGTAAACGTTCTTGCAACTGCACATATAAATGTGTCATCCTAGAGAGGGGAGAGTACCTATGAAACTTAAAATAGAATCAGGAAGGATAAGAAGTGAGTATTTGTCTATGGCCATCACCTGCAAACCATTCCCTTTTTGGGGGTGGTCTTGCCGTTGTCCCTCCTGTGCGCCAGTTGCAGACAAATTAGTGGCAGCATCAAAGGTGTATAGCAAAAAGTAAAAAAAAAATTTATTGCTCCATATTAAAAGAAAGACAACGTTTCGACCAAGAGGTCTTTATCCAGCCTATCCTGTGCATCTGTTGTCACTTTCAATTGCACCAAAGCAGCTGAAATTGATTCATATTCTGCTTCCTAACTGGACAGATTGATGTTCCTGAAGTTTAGGTGATTTGAGACTAGACTGTGAAGCTTGAATGTTCGCTTAATATTTTGGAGCAGTGTACTTCCAAAGTGTTAGAAAAAGGTGTGTTACTTGTAAATTGCATGCTGTCTTCATAGTTATGCCATATTCATCAAAAAGCAAGCATTGTGTTGATAGACTGTGAATGCTGCATTATGACTAGAGATAAGCGAGCACCCAAATGCTCGGGTCTGCGTTATTCGAGTCGAGCTTTTTGTAAAATTTGAGAGCTCTACTCGAGTAACGAACCCCATTGACTACAATGGGAGACTCGAGCATTTTTGTATGTTGGACGCCGGGTCCCGAGCTTTTTTTTCTTTTCTCCTAGGTTCCTCTCTCTCCCTCACCCTCTCCCCACCCACCTCCCCCTTTCTCCCCTTCCTGCCAGACAAAAAATTTGCTAATAGTGCGCGTAGCGGCGGGGAGGGGCCAAAACAGACACGTCACAGTGGGGAGGAGCCAAAAACTGGGGCGTGGTCATCAAGGTTTGATGCTCGTTCAAGTAATGAACACCATCGAGTACGCTAATATTCAAACGAGCTTCAAGCTCGGCAGAGTATATTCGCTCAACTCTAATTATGAGCACTTGAAACAAATATGCTACGGATCACCATCAGGGGTAGGCAATATTTCATAAAGTACAGCCCATTCAATGGGGTAAGGGGGGCCTGCAGGACCCCTGGCTTAGGGGCCTAGTCACAGCTGAGATTGTTGTGACCATCATATCCTTTCGGTGTGCATGTATTTTTTTGGTTTATCTAAAGAGTTTATTTCCTCTGAACGTTTTTTTAACCTGCTGTGCAATGCTTGCTTTGCTTTTGACATTCCAAGAAGACAAGTTCATTCAGCTTTGGTGGAACATTTATTAGTTGGATTTAATTACTTACTATAATAACCCCAAGGCATGCATTGTTATGAGTAGGTTTTGTTCTCCTTTTTTCACCTTAAGAGATACCGGTAGATGTCAAGGTTACCCTCTTTCCTCAGATCTATTTGCAATCCTTGGACTTGGACCCATTTGGGCCCTGAAGTATTACACTGCATTATAGAAGTGATAGAAATAATCACTTTTTTAAATGTAATTGCAGAAAGAAACAAAATTATAAATAAACATTTTTTCATAGAAAGTAAAAGAAAGTTTTGCGCACAAAATGCATTACTATGAAAAAAAGAAGGAACGAAAATTATAAATTAGTATCAGTACATCCATAGCAACTGAAAATGTGAAACTGTTGTTATTTATCCCACATGGTGAATGTTGTAAAAAATTAAAAATAAAATCAATGCCAAAATAGTTTTTTTTGCTAATCTCAACTCCCAAAAATTAAATAAAACGTTATCCAAAATTTGTACGGATCCAAAAATGGTGCCAATGAAAACTTCAACTCATCCTCAAAAAAAACAAGCACCCTTGTAAAACTATTGATAGAAAAATAAAAATGTTATGGCTCTTGTAATGCCGCGACATAAAAGCAATTAATCTGAAAAAAAATAAATACCGTATATACTCGAGTATAAGCCGAGTCAACAAATTTTACCACAAAAAAATGGGAAAACTTATTGACCCGAGTATAAGCCGAGCTATACTCGAGTATATACTGGGTAAAAAAAAACCTCCATACTCACCTCCCAGCCCGTGTCTGTGCGGCAAGCTGCTTGAATTCCCCCCGCTGTCGTCTCCCTTTCGACTTTCAAATCCCCCGCCATCAGCGCTGTGATTAGATCAAGCGCCAGCCAATCACAGCCAGGCCTCAATCATTCACAGCCAATCAGTAAATGTCATTCATTGATTGGCTGTGAATGACTGAGTGCCGGCTGTGATTGGCTGGTGCTCGATCCAATCACAGCGTTGACGGCAGTGGATGACAAAGCCGAGCAAAGAGGACCCTGGGGAATGACAGCGGGGAGAATTCAGGCAGCTTGCCGCATCGCCGCCGGGAACACAGGAATTCAAGCAGCTTGCCGCACCACCGCTGGGAACACAGACGCTGGGAGGTGAGTATAATTTTTTTTTTTTAACCGTTTCCCTCGAGTATAAGCCGAGGGGGGCTTTTTCAGCACATAAAAATGTGCTGAAAAACTAGGCTTATACTCGAGTATATATGGTAAGTATTTTTATTATGCAAAACTTCTAGAGCCCCACAAAGTAATAGTGCTCGCACACCGTAATAATTCCCCCATATTGACCACCACAAGAAAGAATGCCTGCTTTGTACCCTCACACTGTAATAACACTGCTTTATGCTCCACATAGAAAAAATTATTTTCTGTGTTCCCTGCCTATTTTGTGCTCCAGAAAAGTAATAGTACCCCCCAATGCTCACGTAATAGTGTGATCTCTTTGTGCCCCTTAAAAGGATGTTCGAGTTATTTAAAAAAAAAATTCCTCATGTCTGTGTAAAAATAATAATCATATACTCTCCTCTCCCAGCGGCCCGCACCACAGGACTGTGTTGATAGGCTGCAGTCAGCTTTTGTATGAGATGTTGCGAGCTGCAGCAGCAAATCACAGATATCCGTGCTTAAACACTGAGGTCTGATTGGCTGCTGCAGCCTGTGACACGGGCTGACTGCATAGACTGACTGCAGGCTGTCAATACAGCATCATAGTGGAGACCTTTGTATGTGATGCTGCAGGGATCTGGGAAGGGTGAGTATTCAACTGTTTATTATTTTTATACATAGGAGGCAGGATTTTTTTTAAATGTAACTTTGGCAACCCCTTTATAGACATAACCCCATAGGATAATTATGCAAAGCGCAGCCCGATGTACACAAGTGGAGAATCGCCGCGATTTCCCACTCGCTTATAAAAATCGCGGCATGCTGCGATTTTCTGTGATGAACCTATCATTAATGATGATTGGTTCATCGTGGAAAATCATGGTGACTTTAGCGTTATCCCGCGGCAGAAATCCGCTGTGGGAAATCGCTACACCCGTGGACAACAAGTCCTTGGTGCACAGTAATATCTCTCTTACACACAGCAGCGCTGCACATCTATTCCTGTTCACTTTGTGTCAAGGAGAAGGAGTCGTCGTGCTACGGTCTGACCAAACCAAGCAATGGGCAGTACATGAGAATGTGTAGAGCTGCAGCCGGAGGAGTCGAGCGACAAGTAGTGTGCGTAGCGCTGCGGTGCAGAACAGATCTTACTGTGTGCTAATTGTTCGGCCGGACAGAGAGCGGAGGGAAGCCTGGCAGTGATATAAATGGTGAGGGACCGGGTTGCAATTGCGACCCCTATTGCTACTCCAATAGGCATAGGAATGGTGGCTGCACAAGTTTAAGCAGAAAAAGTTTTGTTTTTTGTTTTTTTTAATATGAACAATTGTATATATATATATATATATATATATATATATATATATATATATATATATATATATATATATATATATATACAGGCATCACTATTGTTACGGCGATAGCCTGCGGAGGGGCAGCAGGGTGTACCCTGTGACTGACGTCCAGGTGACCCGTGCAGTAGGGCTGCCACACCTAGACTTCAGTACGTCATATGACGGAGGAATTAAATGACAGAGCCCACACAGTTATGGATTCATCAAAGAATTCCCACCTAGACTGGCTAGGCGGCTTTTATTTATAGTCCCCTTACATTGGGGTGTCACAACATCATTGGTCAATTCAATTTGCACTCATTGGTCATATTCTCATCCTTCATTTGCATATCTTCCAGAAACTTCCAAAGCGCAGTAAATAACCTCTTGACAAAGTGCTGGGAGGTCCAAGTAGCTCAAAGTTCTTATCTTATTTCAGCATATGTGTCCCTGTACTTAGCTAAGCGTATGGTCAGCGATTTGTGTATTACATTTCATAATGATTCTGTGGCATAATATTTCAAATATCACTTGTATACATATATCTATATACACATAGGCACACACATACATATATATATATATATATATATATATATATATATATATCCAGTTCATGATTACTTTACTACATTATTCTATGCTTAATGTGAGGCGTCAACCCCACCTTAGTTATATCTTGATATTCTTGGTATGGCCCCTTGAGCCAACATGTGGAAGCTCCTTGATATTCTTATCTTACCTTGACTAGAGATGAGCGAGTATACTCGCTAAGGCACATTACTCGAGTGAGTAGTGCCTTAGCCGAGTATCTCCCCGCTCGTCTCTAAAGATGCGGGGGGCGGGGAGGAACGGAGGGGAGATCTCTCTCTCCCCACCGCTCCCTGCTGCAACTCCCCTGTCACCGGCGCTGGCCCCCGAATCTTTAGAGACGAGCGGGGAGATACTCGGCTAAAGCACTACTCACTCGAGTAATGATCCTTAGCGAGTATACTCGCTCATCTTTAATCTTGACATATGTCCCTCGGTACAATTACACAACCTAGTTTGTGAAGTTGCTTTTCTGGTATATTCGATGGGGTCTGTATTTGCGCAGTTTAAATTCATATAATATATTAATATAAATTATCCATAACCAAATATTTCATATGTAATCAAATATTTTCCATTACACTATTGTGTTGTTGAAAGCTGTAGATCTTCACACAATTCAGTATTCAGTTAATATGTACAATTACAGGTCTGTAGAAAAGTGTCATAAAGCTGATGTGATATGTAATTTTTTTTGTATATGTATTCTTTCCATTCATATCTGAATTGGTGACTCCTATATGGTGTAAACATGATTCCACAAGTCTGGATTGTAATTCAATGTTCACATGAAGCTCAACTCCAACAAGTTATCAAGACACAAAGTGTGAAATGGCTTTATTAAAAAAGTTATCTTTATCTGTATGTGCACCAAAATGTATAATAGTGAATATCTTTCTTTAACCCCTTAAGGGTATGGCTTATTTTGGCCATAAGGATGCAACAATTTTTGGGGGATTTTCATCTCCACTTTTCAAAAGTCATAACTCTTTTATTTTTTCGTTAACATCGGCGTGTGACGGCTTGTTTTTAGTGTGGTGAACTATAGTTTTCATTGTTTTAGGGTGCATAGAATGTACTGTAAACCACCCAACAATTGGACCTACCATTGAATTCAATGAATGGCCGAGCGCTGCCTGTGATTGGCTGAGCGCTGTGACTAATCGCAGGCAGTGCTCATCTGTCATTCATTGAATGGCTGAGCGCTCAACTAATCAGATACAGCTCTTACAGCAGACGGGGATTTTAAATTCCCACCTGATGAAAGAACCTTAGAGCAGTGCAGGAAGAAGAAGCGGCTACATGCAGCTGAGCCCTGGCAGCGGCGGAGAGGTGAGTATGTATGTGTATATAATTTTTTTTTATACCAGCTAGGGATGATTTTCAGGGAAGGGCTTGTATTTAAAGCCCTTCCCGGAAAATTACTGCAGGATTGCTGGCATCCTATACTTTGGCTGTGTTTACAGAGCGCTCAGCTGGTATACAGCTGTGCGCTCCGTGCAGGGTATGCATAATACAGCTGGACTGCTGTCTTCTTCATACTCCGACTGTGTTCTCTGAGCGGGATACCAGCTGAAACAATAGTATGAGTGGTATCCCGCTGAGAACTCAGCGTGCGGCACTAATAAGGCTCATTGTTCTCTTTCAGCTAGCTGAAAAACAATGATGAACGACTCGTTAACGAAAACTACACGATGTCCGTGCAGTTAGACCCAACGATTCTCACTCAAAAGACGGCTTTGATCAATTTTTGAGCGAGAATCGTTAGGTCTAAATGGGCCTTAACTGAATTCTAAGTCGGATGCACCAGCCCCATCATAACTAAGTCACGGAGAAAGACATCTGTCAATGTCACTTACAATGGAACAGAGGCAGAGAATTTTCACATTCACACAGAAATCTTCTATCTCTAGCAAAATCCAGGAATCGGGTCAAGATACTCACTCGCTGGTACAGGGTGACCTCTTGCTTGCATGTTATATTACCTTCCATCTACCCCATGTGCTGCAGGTGTGGAGGAGAGCAGGATACAATACTGCACATATTCTAGGAATGGCCATTGCTGACCAGGTTTTGGACTGAGGTGTGGAAAATCACTTTAAAATTCACCAATTTCACCCTACCCAAATCACCTGTTCCTGTTACACCTTAATGACATGGCACTGGCTACATATAAGTGTTCGGGAGTTCAACATCTGGTGAATGCAGCGAGAGCCTGTATACCTAGGCTGTGGTGGCAGACTAACCCCCTTTGGTCCGGATGTGGTTCAGTATGATAGAGGAGACGATGGAGATGGAGGACCTGGTGGCATCATTAAAAGGTACACAAGACAAGTTCAGGAAAATATGGTTTTACTGGATTGAATTCCAAGACACAGTCATTCCAGTAAAGCTTGGTCGCATCACTGTAGTTGTGGCTACATGTAATCCCACCTCCCTCACATCTTACCCTTCATTAGGTAGGAACTCTCTCACTCCCTTTTTTTCTTTTTTTTTTTCCTTCTCTCCTTCCCCCTCCACTAGTTTTTCTAGGTCTCTGAAGAATTTCTAACCATGCAGTCTAATCTCCCCGCCACCAGTTTATGCAGCACAAGGTGCTGCTTAGACTGATGTATACTATTGTTGGAAATGTTCAGTATAATAATGTTCAGTCATCGTTCATCTTAATTCCTGCTCATTCTGCCCTTTGGAATCCAGGGGATGGTCCCAATCTGTTGGTAACAAGCCATCTTTATATACAGTACATTGATAAAGGGAAGAACCTCAATCACTAATATGACCGCCCACTGGACTTCTAGGCCCAGAACAAACAGGAATTAAGATACTGAATCTTTTCGCATAAAACTATATATCAATCTGCTCAGCTACTCCTGCTCTATAACAGGGGTCCCCAACCGCCGGTCCGCGGCCCAGTGCCAGGCCGTTTGGTGTATACTGCCGGTCCGCGGCGCCGCCGGGAACTTTCGATAAGAAAGGAAAAATCGCGGCCCCTTCAGCTGCGCGCTGCACTCTCACACTAACCTGCTGTGTGGAAGCGGACCCTCTGCGGTGTCACACTAGCCTGCTATGCCCCTTGCAGCGCGCAGCAACCAATCACAAGGCACCTTCTTTCGCGCCGAGGACTGTGGTGCCAAACAGCAGAGCGTCCGTCCCGTGAGTAGATGGGAAGAGCCGCCTCTCTGCACGTAGCAAGCAGCAGTGTACGTGTGTGTGTGTGTGTGTGTGTGTTGGTCAATATACATGCTGGACTGTGTGTGTGGGCTGGGGGGGGGAGGATAATATACATGCTGGCCTATGTGTGTGGGCTGGGGGGGAGGGTAATATATATGCTGGACTATGTGTGTGGGCTGGGGGAACTTAATATACATGCTGGACTATGTGTGTGGGCTGGGGGGGACTTAATATACATGCTGGACTATGTGTGTGGGCTGGGGGGGAGGATAATATACATGCTGGCCTATGTGTGTGGGCTGGGGGGGACTTAATATACATGCTGGACTATGTGTGTGGGCTGGGGGGGAGGATAATATATATGCTGGACTATGTGTGTGGGCTGGGGGGGGGGGAGGATAATATACATGCTGGACTATGTGTGTGGGCTGGGGGGACTTAATATACATGCTGGACTATGTGTGTGGGCTGGGGGGGAGAATAATATACATGCTGGCCTATGTGTGTGGGCTGGGGGGCACTTAATATACATGCTGGCCTATGTGTGTGGGCTGGGGGGGACTTAATATACATGCTGGCCTATGTGTGTGGGCTGGGGGGGAGGATAATATACATGCTGGCCTATGTGTGTGGGCTGGGGGGGAGGATAATATATATGCTGGACTATGTGTGTGGGCTGGGGGGGGGAGGATAATATACATGCTGGACTATGTGTGTGGGCTGGGGGGGACTTAATATACATGCTGGACTATGTGTGTGGGCTGGGGGGGAGAATAATATACATGCTGGCCTATGTGTGTGGGCTGGGGGGCACTTAATATACATGCTGGCCTATGTGTGTGGGCTGGGGGGGACTTAATATACATGCTGGACTATGTGTGTGGGCTGGGGGGGACTTAATATACATGCTGGACTATGTGTGTGGGCTGGGGGGGAGGATAATATACATGCTGGCCTATGTGTGTGGGCTGGGGGGGACTTAATATACATGCTGGACTATGTGTGTGGGCTGGGGGGGAGGATAATATATATGCTGGACTATGTGTGTGGGCTGGGGGGGGGGGAGGATAATATACATGCTGGACTATGTGTGTGGGCTGGGGGGACTTAATATACATGCTGGACTATGTGTGTGGGCTGGGGGGGAGAATAATATACATGCTGGCCTATGTGTGTGGGCTGGGGGGCACTTAATATACATGCTGGCCTATGTGTGTGGACTGGGGGGGACTTAATATACATGCTGGCCTATGTGTGTGGGCTGGGGGGGAGGATAATATACATGCTGGCCTATGTGTGTGGGCTGGGGGGGAGGATAATATATATGCTGGACTATGTGTGTGGGCTGGGGGGGGAGGATAATATACATGCTGGACTATGTGTGTGGGCTGGGGGGGACTTAATATACATGCTGGACTATGTGTGTGGGCTGGGGGGGAGAATAATATACATGCTGGTCTATGTGTGTGGGCTGGGGGGCACTTAATATACATGCTGGCCTATGTGTGTGGGCTGGGGGGGACTTAATATACATGCTGGACTATGTGTGTGGGCGGGGGGGGGGGTGGATAACATACATGCTGGACTATGTGTGTGGGCTGGGGGGGAGGATAATATACATGCTGGCCTATGTGTGTGGGCTGGGGGGGGGGGGGTTAATATACATGCTGGCCTATGTGTGTGGGCTGGGGGGGGACTTAATATACATGCTGGCCTATGTGTGTGGGCTGGGGGGGGGACTTAATATACATGCTGGCCTATGTGTGTGGGCTTGGGGGGGTTAATATACATGCTGGCCTATGTGTGTGGGCTTGGGGGGGTTAATATACATGCTGGCCTATGTGTGTGGGCTGGGGGGGGGTTAATATACATGCTGGCCTATGTGTGTGTGCTGGGGGGATGATAATATACATGCTGGCCTATGTGGGGGGGGAGGATAATATACATGCTGGCCTATGTTGGTGGGGGTAGGAGGATAATATACATGCTGGCCTATGTGGGGGGAGGATAATATACATGCTGGCCTATGTGGGGTGGGGGGGGGGAGGATAATATACATGCTGGCCTATGTGGGGGGGAGGATAATATACATGCTGGCCTATGTGGGGGGGAGGATAATATACATGCTGGCCTATGTGTGTGTGCTGGGGGGGGATAATATACATGCTGGCCTATGTGGGGGGGAGGATAATATACATGCTGGCCTATGTTGGTGGGGGTAGGAGGATAATATACATGCTGGCCTATGTTGGTGGGGGTAGGAGGATAATATACATGCTGGCCTATGTTGGTGGGGGTAGGAGGATAATATACATGCTGGCCTATGTGGGGGGGAGGATAATATACATGCTGGCCTATGTGTGTGTGCTGGGGGGGGATAATATACATGCTGGCCTATGTGGGGGGGAGGATAATATACATGCTGGCCTATGTTGGTGGGGGTAGGAGGATAATATACATGCTGGCCTATGTTGGTGGGGGTAGGAGGATAATATACATGCTGGCCTATGTTGGTGGGGGTAGGAGGATAATATACAGGCTGGCCTATGTTGGTGGGGGTAGGAGGATAATATACATGCTGGCCTATGTGTGTGTGCTGGGGGAGATAAATTATATGCTGCCCTATGTGTGTGCTGCCAGGAAGGGGGGGGGGGGATATATTACACTGCCAGGCAGGCGGGGGGCATGTACTGCCGCTTGTGCATGCTGCCAGGCCGGGGGGGGGGGGGGGGAGGATATATTATACTGCGCTATGCATGTGCTGCGAGGCAGGCGGGGAGCATATACTGCCCCCCGTGTGTGCTGCCAGGCAAGCGGGGTCATATTGTGTGCTGGGTCGGTGTGTGCTGCCAGGCTGAAGTTAAGTATGGCTTAATGAAAGCTTTAAAATCTACCAGGTTCTTAAACTGAACATCTTGAAGCGCTGAGGAGTGCGGCGCCAAACAGAGCAGAGTGTCCCACGAGCATATAGGAGGAGGAGCCGCCACTGTGCCAGCAGCAGCCGCCACTACCACTGCCGGTTACCAGGGGACCTGCCTCATCTATAATCCCTGTTAGGAGCTTCAAGGTAATCCTGTTACATTCCTCTCCCCTGTGTGTTCTGCCGGGCAGGCAGGGGGCATATACTGCCCCCTGTGTGTGCTGCCAGGCTGAAGTTAAGAAAGGCTTAATGAAAGCTTTAAATGTCATAATTAAATAAGTATGCACTAAACACCAACCTCCTTCATAACCCCGCCCCTTATAACCAAAGCCCCGCCCATGTCCCGCCCCACCCTGCCGGGCCTTGCAAAAATGGCCTTGCTTGAAGCCGGTCCCTGGTGCCAAAAAGGTTGGGGACCCCTGCTCTATAACATGCTATCTATGGATCAGACTTCATGTGTAATGTGACAGGCTTACTTTAAGCAATTGTAGATGTACACTGTAATCAACTGGTTTCTATGGTACCTGAGGAAAGAATCAACTTGGATGGTACAGTTCAACTTTAGTACCACCCGTTCCCATGACTGCCATTCAGGTTGAGGTAGCCCCATTACTTCAATACCCTTTAGTAGTCCAGTATTTGAATCCCTGAATATATTTCAGGGGTAGGTGGAACAGGAATAAATAGAATGGATTGGCCAATGCAAAGTCATTGTCATAATGTACAAAGTTTCATATATAGTAAGAATTTGCAATGTAATTAGTGGTAGGACAGCACCTCTATAGATGAAGCCAAATTGATTGTAGCCAATTTCACGAGGTCGGTGGTGGTTGTATCCGTAGTATCTAAGAAGGTACATGCAAGGGTGCTTGTAGTGAGTGTTGCCCTGTAGAGGTGCAGTCTATGTGAGTTATGGAGACAACTGCGCCAGCAACTCTAATTTAGACTTCAAAAGCCTCTTCACTTCATTAGTATGTTGGGCCACTTATGCAATTACACACAAAATATGGTACCAATAAACATACCCTAAGGAGAGCAATTTTCATTTTTGAGTATAACAGTGGGTGTGTTAATCCACATTAGGCTGTGTTCACATTTGCATTGCTATTGCCATTGTTCTGCTCCATTATGGGAGCAGAACAATGAAAATAACAGAAACACCAGATTTCTGACATGAGGAACATGAACGACACACAAAGAATCCCAATTACTATAATGGGGTCCATTCTGTTATGGTATTCGGCATTTTACTAGTCAAAATAGCGCATCATGCTGTCCATTTTTTTCGACCGTGTTTTTTGTGGAATCTGCAATGGATTCTGCCAATGTAAAAACAGCCCTAGGTTTTGGTTGGGTCACAACTCCAGACAAGAGTGTATAAGGTAGCAATGCTAGAACTGCGCTGCTAGCCGCATATAAATAGTTAACTCCTGTACTCAATAACATTCACGGTCTGCCCTCATGTTTGCTGGCCTGCCGAAGAATTTAATAAAAGGAAAAAGAGGTAAAGACAGATTGATTGGATCATTCTCCCTGGTTCAATGAACCAGCGGCACTTGGCACAAACATAGCGATACTTCTTACCTTAGTTCATTATCTGGGCAGAAGCATGCAGCTGGTCTTCCTTAAAGCTTCTTTACAAATACACTGGATATTAGACTATTAAAATGATGAATTGCAGTTTACTTATGATTGCAGGTTATTCATGTAAACAGATTAAGGGTCACATATTTTTTGTATTCGTCAGCCATAAATTTTTTCCTTTTTTTTGTTGATGTTGCCCATTTTTGCTTTATTTTATTTTTTGCAAGAACAATTTTTTTACATATTTTCAGGATCTTCAGGGGTACAAATAAGTTAACAATTTAACTTATTAATCATTTTTGTACTAGCGGAATGCAATTCTGTTATTTATTTTTTTTTGCTATGCAGTTAACCAAAACACCAATAATAACACATTAACTTTGTAATATGGGTCACTATGGTTACGGGGGAAACAAATTATATACATTTTTGTAATTTTAAAAAAATATTTGTTTACTTGCAGCTGTTATATATTATTGTGTTATTTTTAGCTACACCGTAACTACTATTTTTGCTTACCTGTAACTACAAGAACATCTGATAGGCTACTGGTAGCCTAAAGAACAGCCATTTATGGGTGATCTCATGTACTACACTATTTCCACAGTTAACAGTAATTGATTACAGAATGAAGAATTTAATAGAGACTTAATTAAATAACAGATGACCATCAATTTAGCTTAAAGCATACCTTGAAGTACACCAAGTACTGTAAGTGTACAGGAATAGAAGTGCACTGATCTGGAGTACAAGGGAGCACCATAGCTTAGTACTATTAAATACAGGTAAGTTAGTGCTGCAAACCAGGAGCAGTAGAAAGTTATGCTTTTAAACCAGTAGTGTGAGAATGTGGGCAAAGAGCTAAGTAGCCATGATAAATCATCAGTACAAAACTTTATTATATTTTTACACCTCTTCAGATGACTTTTATTTGAAGCAAGAACCTTGTTTATAGCACAAAAATCTAAAATTATTTATATTACATCTGATTGAAATTACAGTTAAAATTAACAATTTCCTCATTGTGAGACCCACCCAATGAAAACAAATCATCTTGGGAATATCTGTTGCTACATGACATATAAGTGTATTCAGATCTCTCCTTTGAGCAATGACACAGCGCTTAGGAATGATGATGTAATTGTAACAACGTCCGCACAAACTTCTGAAATATGAGGTCCCAGTCCTATGGTATTCTTCCTATCTGTAATCTAGATAAACAGGAGCTAAGCAGCAGGAGTGAGTATTATGACATGTACCTATAATACACAGAATATGTTTTATATCAGCTATGATAAGGTAGAATAGCTGCCTTTAGTACAACAATGCACAAGATAGAAAAGCATAATGCTAGGAAACTGTTGGGTGAATAGGTACAGAGAAGGGGACTGACTTGGTGATGTCATCAGATCCCTGTGATGACATCACCAAAATGAGAGGTCTTTGCACATGACCCAGTGTCAAAACCAAGTTGAAGTGTATGTGTTGACACTGCTAGACCAGGACTGGATTGGGCTAAGTATATTTTTCTTCATAATCCCTTTAAAGTCTCAGGTCTTCTTAAAAGGATTTGCCCACACTTTAATATTAATAGCCTATCCTTAGGATACAAAACAATATCAGATTGATGGGGTCTGGCTCAGGGCACTCCTATCGATTGACTGACTGAAGGGGTTATGACGCTCAGATAAGTGCTGGGGGCTCTTCATCATATACCAGGCACAGCTGCATATATTCATAGAGGCTGTGCCTGATATTGAAGCTTAGTCCCAGTCACTTGAATGGGACTAAGCTGCAGTCAGTAGCATTACCAGGTGTAGTCATTACCATTGTATAGTGCCCTGCCTGGTAAGCAACCTTATCCTAACTATAGGCCATCAATGGCAAAGTCCCTTTTTATCAGTTGCAGCACATGCATAGAGGTCTACTTGAAGTAGTCCTGAATATCCATGAGTGGCAGGCTAGCTACACTGAGCATGCCCTCCAGTCACTGATTGACTGCTCTTTGCTTATGACTGTGGCAGCTCTCTCACTATGCAATCATTGGCTGGGGGGTGGGATGGGTGTGGCTAACCTGCAGCTCATTAATATGCAGGACTAGTTCTTGGACTGGCTGCTACTGATAAAATGCAAGTTCCCCCAAACTACTGCACAGATACATATCAGCAGACATATCACTGCAATCAGTGTGACAGGCACTACCTTATGGTGCTCTCAGTGAGTGCTGCAAACAGATGGTGACTCTCTTTTTAAACCCATCTTCTTGTGATCTGTCGCGGTTGGCTTCAAGCGCCGTGTTTTATCAGTGGTTTTATCTATATTTTATCCCTGTTTTCTCCTATTTTGTAGGGATATTTGTACAATTTAAAAAAGATGTATAATATAGAACCTATGCATTTTTTGCACACTGCCGTATCATCATGACTGTATCTAAAAATGTGGATTGCACATCACAATACAGACTTACAAAAATATGGCTGTGAGAATAGCAGTGTCTATTCACTTCCGGGCCATTCAAATACAGAACTAATACAAGCGTCATACTCGCTCATGAGATCAAAGTCTGCTTATATACAAGAAGTAATATTCTATATTGGATATACTATATTTCAGTGCAATTTACAGATTGTATAAACACTTTGTGCCCTGTTCTAAATATTTGATTCTTGATATGACAAACTAGAAGTAAAGTGTAACTTGAAATGCTTTACTACTGATGCAACTGTATGAATGTCCATGAATAGATCTCTAAAAGTTCCAAAATGCAGTCTTCGCAGATATTCGCCAATATCTGTATTGACAAATCTATCAGTAGTACATACTTTGGGCTTCTTACCTGTTGCAATGCCTTTCAAAAGCTTTCCTATAAAATGTAAGGGGAGATGCCTTTATGGGGTTCTTAAGAATACAGACTGCAAACCATGTCCAGGTATAGACATCCTACCTAATCCTTTTTTTCTCATGGCATGGCTGTAACTTCTAGTCATGTGTCTTACACCACTTTCCTTTCTGAATGACATTGCCACATGGGTTATAGAATACAGAGTCCGGTCCTTTGTACTGTATTGTATAGTAAAACCTGCTTACAGGTTAAAGACCACTTTATATCACAAAATAATGTAGATGCCCTTTTAAATTCAATCTTGAGTACATAACTGTGCCTGCTTAACGGCAGCTTAAGGTTCTCTCAATCCATGCTCTATTTTAAATAACTTAAGAGTTAAAGGAGTTTTGTCATTAAAAACGAAATTCTATGCTCGCGTATTCCCCACAAGACGTCTCCTTACAGCATCTTTTCCTCTTTGAGCTTCTACAGTGCCATGGGTCATGTCACCTCCAGTCGTCCAGCTTATTATGAAGTGTGCATTCCTCACATACTGGCAGGTCAGTGAAGGTCACTGCCCTGTGCCGGCTAGGAGGGAGCAGTCTCTTCAATAGCTCAGCACTCCCCCTGCAGGACTGTAAACTGTGACGTTACATACATTGCCGGGCAGGAATGAGACTGCCTGTGGAAGTACATAACGTCACAAGAAGCAAAAGAATCAGCCAGCTGGAGATTAAGTGACCTCTCCCCGGGACAGTAGGAGACAGGAGAAGATAGGTGAAGTGAAGATCTGGTAAGTAGACTGACGGGGGAGAAATAGGTGAGTATAGAATTTTTTTTTCTTCTGACAGAACCCCTTTAGGGACTGTTCTACTGATCTTGCTAGTGGCTTTTTTTTGCTATGGATTCAGTCTGTGCAACTGTGCCTATTGGATCAGCTTTGAGAAGACATTATACATATATCCTGCTGTAGATGAATCCTGACCTTCTGAGAGATTCCCTTCAGTTCTTACTTATATAGGTACCTGCACATCTGGTCTTGAATATTCGGATTCAGCATTTCAGGCATCCTAAATAATTTTATTTTTCCAGCCAATATTGTGATATCACTGTGATCTATATCAAACTTGGAATTAACCTAACTGAATATTTGCAATGAGCCAAACATATATAAACTGATCTGCATCTCAATCTACATAGGTCCTCCAGTCATCGAAACTATCTATGTAACATATTCTCTTGTAAATAAGGAAGATGGCTATTGGAAGGCAGCATTCCTGCAGGTCAATGTCAGACTTTTTATACAAGACTAATAATAGTGACAAGCCTATAGGTGTATGGATGGCCTTATAGGTCTCCTCACAGACTTTCTAGATGCTCTACTTAGGCAGAAACAATACCCTTCCTGACCCACGTCTATAGGCCTCTCACTAGCCAAGCTAGAAACCTACTGCACACTGACAAGGGGCAATCACCCAGCTGCCTGTGTATGGTTATTCAGGCTTTGGCTTACAATTCCCAGTCATTGTTATAAAACTTGTTTAAAGATTCTAACATTGACTTGCAGGAATGCTGCCTTCCAATAGGTGGCGCTGTAGAGGTACTGTTCCATCCTCTCTATTTGCATATTTCCCAGAGGAGCATGGATGGCCTTATAAGTCACCTCACACACATTCTAGGTGTCTCCTTAAGGAGTGATGATACCCTTCCTGACCCCTATTTTCTTTTAATAATAATGTATATGTCAAGAGGTAAGTCAGTATGTCAGGTGGTTGATTATGCATTAATTAAAATGTGCTTCACCTAAAGCGGACAATACGTTCAACAACATAAATCTGAATCCAAAATGAATAAATAAAATAAAGTGACTAGTAAAAACCATTTTCTAAATTATCCAATAAACAATGCAGGCTTTCATTGTACACATGTAGTTATAATACATCATAAGAGTATGGTTGCATATTAAAAGACTCCTTGCCTTTATTACCTACGGTATTTATGCAGTGATGAGCTTGAGCATCGTGTCGATTACATAGAAAACCTATGCTTTGGTCCATTTTCAATTGTTCTCAAGGAACACTTTGTGCAAGCAAGTCACAGTATTTTCTGTAACTCATAAATATTACAGTATATACCCACTAAGTATGAAGAATCCATATGTAAGGAAACACAACATTGTGCTGACATCATCTTCTAGTCCACAGAACTTCTGGCAACTGAAAAAAGGTTATAGCAGACGTTGCCCATAATGATTTCTGCTTTAAATCTCATTTGTTATTAAATCACTCCCACAGTCGAAAGGATGAGATACCAGATAATCCTGATACACCCCGTCAATCAGTTTTTTGGCATTGTTCTTTGCGAACCAACAGTCAACTTGATGAAGGCCATTATACAACTTCCTTTGTTTTCTAATCACAGGCACTGAGCGATTTCTCACCTGCAATACACTGAGAACATTTGAAGATTGGGCTGTGGCTTGGCCTTTGGTGCTCATTGACATATTGGTGACTTTAACATCATTATATAAGAACTGACCTATAGAAGGAAATGGAATATGATTAGTGCTTTTATAGAATGACCTATACAAAATAACTTTAGCTTAATTAGGACATTGTTTTACACAAGTAACACTAAATGTTTCTTTGGTGCTAATAAACATGGCATTGCCCATAGACCGGTCAGATATTTGATGCCATTCCTGTAATTCTTTGTATAATACACTCTGTTTTACAAAAGAACAGAAACTTGTGATTCTAATTCATTTGTTAGTCATACAAGATATTAGTGGATATAGAAC
Organism: Eleutherodactylus coqui; assembly: GCF_035609145.1. Lineage (NCBI taxonomy): Eukaryota > Metazoa > Chordata > Amphibia > Anura > Eleutherodactylidae > Eleutherodactylus > Eleutherodactylus coqui. Next base: position 190,130,503 of record NC_089838.1, on the reverse strand, counting down.
TAAAGGCCCTTTTAGACACAACAAGAATCGCTTAAAGCCATCTTTTGAGTGATTCTCGTTCTGTCTAAATGCAGAGACCTCATGCAATTTTCATGCACGAGTCTCTGATCGCTGAATTCTAGCTTGCTAGAATTCAGCGATCAGATTTTATCAGCAGAACAGGCTGTTATCAGCCGGCTGTCCTAATAAGAGAGTCTGTGCCTGTGTCCTGCTGTGAATTCACAGCGGGGACATTGGCAGTCAGAGGGGAGAAGAATACAGCTGTTTGCTTGTGCAAAACAGCTGTATTGTTCTATTAGCGGCCACGGCTGTGTCCTGCTCCAGCTGCATAGCTCTATAGCAGCTAATTAGATACTATAAAGTATACAAAGATGCTTGCTCAAAACTGTCACTCAAGCTATCGTTTGAGCGAGTTTTGAGCGATTATCTTTAAGTGTAAATGCAGCTTAACATTTTCCTTTATTTAGAAAAATGGACAGAAGAAATGAACTACAAATACACAAGGGGAATGGGAATTTTCTAACCACATAATGATTGTATCAAATATATCATTTAATTTTTGTGCTGCCCTTGTATTACATAAATGGACTGTAGAAAAGTTTTTTTCTCTGATTCCATATATTTAGTTATCTTTGGTTATTGCTACCGGTCCTTCTGCTGTCTTAGCTGCCCCTTTTATTGGTAATATTTATGTCCTTTTGCAAGACCGAACATATTTATCAATAGTGCATTGAACCTTACCTAAAAGTCCATGAGAATTAGTAGACAATCCTTTGCTGTTTGAAATGTAAAATCCCAAATGATTTCTCTGATGTGGAGCTGGATTTTTGTAGTGATGAACCAGAATTACAAAGCTGATGGTCCCTTGGATGGTTATGGTGACATTTGATTTAGCAACAATGGAGACCATAAGGTCATCGTTCTTCACCGTTGCACTCTTGTCACATGTAAGAATTAGACGATCTCTACTATCCAGGATAACCTTAGCAGGAGTAACTTCTATATAAGAGCGCCTTGGCTTATTAATGATAATAGTAATTTTGCTGAAGTAGGTCCTTTGTTTCTTATGACCATTGGGTGGGGCTGGAGCTCCGATCAACTCTCCATTTACAGTTACACCTTAGGATGGATAGAACACAATTTACTTAAATTATTCCCAAACTGTGCAGCAATGATTTAATAATGTGTGCAGAATTAAATCAACATTGTATTATTTAAATGATGTGTGCGTGATGAAAAGGAAAATATTACGGACAACTTATGCTCACATGTACAAACTTATTCTACTTAATACTATACATTCACATTGAAATTAGAAAAACATCTTGAATGTGTCACTTTTTATTGCAGAAAATTCAATTTACAGTATGTCTCATTCAAATATTGTTTGTGCATAATTCAGGTAGTTGATTTTGTTCTTAAAGACCACTTAAATAGTTTATTTCTGTGCACTTGGGTCATAACTTTTTCTTTGCAGAAAAAAAGTTTATTTTTTCTCCATATTCGATTTTTTTTATAATTTATTGGAGTGGAATAGAATGAGGTTTGAACTAGGGATCAGGAGCAATCAAGAATCTGGAAGATATAAGACAAATAGACAAGGATAGGGGAACAGAGCACATGTAGGGGGCGGAGAGCAGGGGATAGGGTATATTAATATACTATTTTACTGTCGTTTTTTTTTTCTTTAACATAAAAGTTTTGTTGAGGTGTTTGCCTAATTTTGCACAAATTCCAGGAAACCATTTTAGATGTTAAGCAATTTCAGATGCTCTTTATTGCATAGGGTCTCTTATATAGTGCTACGGATCGAAGATGTTTGCAAATAAAAAAAAGTTTTTGTTATATAAATTTAGTTTATTCGTCACAAATATTCTCAGGAACTTACCAGAGTTTTTGTGGTCTGACACGAGCCTCAGTATGTCCCCAGGTTCGCCATCAATGTTGAAGCACACAGTCAACTTACTCAATGGGAAGTCAACAACAAAATGGGGATCTCCATCCGCTAATAGGAAGTTTAAATATACAAAAGGACAGCTGAGAAGATTTGAATCCAGGTTAAACACAAAGCTTTCAGTAAAAATATTATTGTTTCTCAAGGTCTTGTTTTTACAGATAGAAATAGATCAAGTTTGTTCATTCGAATCTTTAAAGTCAACAGTTTGTACTGATCCTTGGTGTGCAGCCAAGAAACCGACTTTCTGCATTAATAAAATTAAACTGGACAAGTATCTAGACTGAATGTCCCCAATACTAATCCAACATTAATTTTTAGGAAATATTCTCATTGAGAGTGCCAAGCAGATGAATATTATCCTCTCCGCATATCCTGTCGTTTGGTTCTTAGTATGAATCTAGGGTAGCATTACATAACATACAGTATGTGCCATGCTAGCCATGCTAACTGAAACCAACCAACTAAATCATGTCAAGGCCACATTCTGAAGGGTATATTGCACCCATGTACAGCTGTCTGTATTCTGCATGATTTCAATGGGTTTGTTCTCATGAGCACGTGTGGCGCGTGAGGAAAAAAGTAGGGCCTGTTCTATCTCCGAAGACTGTGTGGAACTAGAAAATTTGACCCTTTCGGAGTCCCATGCAGGCAGTCTCCTATACAAGTAACTCAGAATTCTTACACTGGTACATTTTCCTGTTTTCAGCACATTAACTTCTTAAACTGATAATTAATTTGCCGCCTAATATATCCCACCCCTGACAGGTGCCATTGCCACAAGATAATTGATGTCATCAGTGAGCTGTTGTAATGTTGTGACTGATTAGTGTGTGTATATATAGTTTTATTGTGAATGTGCTACTGTTACCCTTATGTAGTAAAGAAGGCATCGGGAATATTCTAACAGTCTGTGTGGTTTCAACGAAAATTAACATGCACGTACCTGATGTTTTGGAGGTGGGAAGTTTGTTCTTGCTTGTTAGTTTAGATGGAACTCCTGTAGACAGATTAAATAACATGTATTACTCTGTATTTCCCTGCCAAAAAATGTCCGATGCTGTTGTGCTTCCTTTTGATAACATGTTTCCGTTGAAAAATATTTACACAGAGCTACTGTACCGTCCACACTTTGAACTCCCATTGTTAGGAAAGCTGACCTGTACCTTCACTTTACTTCTATATGCCCAGTATATAAAGTATATTGCCATGGCTATTTTTAGTAAGAATTGCCATTTGCAACCGTAAAGGGAATGTGTCATCAGAAATGACCTAATATCTAATTAAAGTTTATATGTTAAACATAGTTTAAGAATTTTTGGTGATTTTTTTTTTTAATTTTCTACATCAAGATCTATATTTTAAAAAATCCTATAAATCCTGCCGTTTTTACACTAACCAATAAGCCTAATAATAGTCTGACACTTCCTGATCTGTAGAGAAAACTTTTCAGCAGTCATTTCATTATCTTCACAGGAAGAATTACAATGGAAGCTAACACCAACGTGTATATAGATAACATAGGATTCACCATTCACGATAGGCGAGGGTCACAACTCGACTCCTCTCCCTCCCTGCACAATGGCCTCTACACATGACACAGCACATGCCTGGAACACTCTCCATAGAACTCAATGGGTCCTCTCCTATCTATTGTGTCAATTATCCATGAGTTCTGCTGTAAAGAATAACTAAGTGCTACTGTAAAACATATCTCTACAGTAAATTCAAAATGGCAGCTCCTCTAGTCACATACAGACAGTAGAAGAAATCTACAACCAGCAAATAAAAACGAATTAGAAAAAAGTATAGATTCCGCATTCCCTTTAAATACAGAATTTAAATTAAGCAATTGTTGATATTCCCCAGCTATTAGCTTTGTTCTTCATAATGTTTTTTCTTTGCTTGGATTAAAAGGAAATGTCTCGTGTTTAATTTTAGTTCCATTTACTGAATGTCAGTACATAGATGATTAATTATGTGTTTCTTCTATTTTTAATGTTTCAGCTATTTATTTTTTTCTTTTAAAACCCTTCCTGGGCTGGACATACTGGAGACACACACTTCCTTCTTGAATTTAAAAGCAATACAGGACCCAAATATGTCGGTGTAGTAGTATGGATTATAGATATACAAAAATTGTGTACAAATGATATCATATGAGGTGAATCTCTCTCCTGGTTCGGTTGGGCCACATTCGGCACAACTCCATTTAACATGTAACAGTAGGTGGAAGTGGACTCCTACTATAGGTTACAAGCGTCTAGCTGTGATGCCAACCACTGGCTATGTAGATTAATAGGAAGCAAGGACATCACCTCAGGATGCGACTTATCGTAATGAAGGCCCAAGGTTGACATGCATTGTAGTCTTCTGCCATATTTTTATAAAATGAGATATGACCCCCTGTACCTCCGTAATACAGTAGCAGTTTTGGCATCTCCAGTTGGTCTATAACTAGCAGTGCCCTGAGGTTATGTCCTTGCTTTCTACATTCCTCTTCCTTCCTGTATTTTCTGTATAGATAATACAACAGGGTATGTGTGTTTTATGACAGCTGATATTAATGACGTGAATTGAAAGAGAACTACAAAGCCTATTATAGCCTTCATCAACTTATGGAGTATAGCCTCCTAGTGACTGGGGATGACAGGAGAAATGCATATGGAGTCTTATGTGTGCAGAGTGTAACAATGCTGCACTTAAGGTACCTATACATGGGCTAATTATCACACGAATTATCGCTTAGAAACAGCAAATTTGGGTGATAGTTGTCCCGTGTACAAACAGCCATTGACAGGACACCGAGTGGCAAATAGTTCACTTCTCAGATTCATTTAGTTTTAAGCTCACCTAAAAATCAAGCAATGGTCAGGCCGTGTAAACAAAGAGCCATTCAAACTTTGAGCAACTGCCTATTTACTGTGAATGGAGACGGGCGGACCAGAACAATCCTTGGCCCGCTCAACCTGCATGCACAGAACGACTAGCTCTCCTGAGGTATTCCATGTCAAGTGGTCTAACGCGACCCAGCTTCATATCTAAGACTTTGTTCAAAATTAGTGTATTACACGTGCATAGCATCAAAACAAATTTCGCAAAGTTTTAGTTCTCTGCAGCTGTTGGTTTCTGAGTTAGAACCCCTTGTTTAGAGGAATGTCTGCAAGTTCGCACACAACAATGAATAAAATGCAATTTTTTTAGCTATTAAGAAATTTGGAACTACGTTATCATAAAAGCTAAAAATTGGAGGTCCTGCACAACTTTAATGCTAACTGTAATGGTACCATTGTGAACTTTTCGGGTTTCAAAGGTAGTTTGAAAACTTTGCTCAAAGGGTGCCTCAAAATCTGTCATTCTCCACAGAAGGAAATTTGGGCCAGGGTTTGTGTTACTGTAGCATCCACCCAAAAGGTGATACACAGCTGATATTTGTACCATGTATTATACTAGTGGTAGTCACTATTTAGGGTAATTTTCAGCTCCTGAAGATCTACAGGCACTTCACAAAAATCCATCAAATATGTCATTGTTTACAAAAATGTTAAAAGTTACAATTTTCAAGCTCAATTATAAAAAAAGCCAGCTTAAATTTCTTTCTTACTGATACTATGTGAATGTTTTTTTTCTCTATTAGATCAGTAAGTTTTCATCTTGCAATGCCACCTATGGTGTGCTTATAATTTCTGTCAAAGTATGTTTTTTTTATGCACAACTCCAGACAGTTGTCTCGTGTAAAGGTAGCTTTACAGCAAAGCAGATAAGTTACCTGCAAAAATCAGAAATCATGAGCTCACTGTGTATGTGGCTAGTTTGAACTCTGGAATACTTCAAGATTGTGTTTATATGGATAGTCACTTGAAAAAACACCCACGTGAATTAAAGAACCATATTTAAATAAACTCCTGTTTTAAATCATGTAATTTCTTGATGATAAATTCCATTTAAGACCATAAAACTACGACCTTACCTTGCGTAACCTTTTTCCCTTGCATTGCGAGTAGTTTCTGACCAATCCCTTCTGTATAAAGGCTAGTTGACTCATCTTTGGGAACATCGGCCTGGAATCCATAGTCTTTGACTTCAAGCAGTGTAAATGGGGTCACAAAGTTATACTTCAGCGCAAGTTTGCTAGCCTTTCTTGTTATTGCTCCTTTCTCAACATCACTGTCACTTTTATGCCAAGCCGTGAGGAGTTCCTTGAATGTCAGGTAACCCCACAGTCGTTCTATGTGGCTTCTGTATTCCTTATTGTCCTCAAAGATCTCCGATCCTGTAATCTCATTTTGGCCAGTACCTTCAATCTTGATATCAGCTTCTAGGATAACATATTTATTGTTGTTACTTGCTTTTATTTCCACGTGCAGAATATCGCCGGACTGGTTAACAAGTTTTCCAGCCACCACAATTTCTGATCCGTTAAAGTAGTTGTAGAACATGTTCTGTGTGACATACTCAACGCTGTTTTGGGGGTAGTCAATGCGAATGTCAGACAATAGAGGTGTGCCAATCTCATCATAAAACCTGAAATGCAAATTTTAATATTAAAAGTAGAGTCTACTTGCAATACAGATCAATCAATGATTGTCTATTGTGTAACACTGCTATACCAGTATTTCAGAGAATGACTTGTTGAGAACTAATGTCCATAGACAGATACTGATAAAATGAATTGCATTTCCTTTGTAGGAAGTTGAGAAATACTGTAACAAAAAGTCAGCGTAAAATATATTAATTGACTAATGTAGTAAAACAATAATCACATTTATTTATTTATATAGCACATGTATATTATGCAGTACTTTACATCACTAGATAGTGGGTTCTGACCTCATTGGAGCTCACCATCTATATTCACCTATCTATGTTTTTGGAGAGTAGAAGGAGACTGGAGTAACTAAAGGTGCATTTAGACACTAAGATGATTGTTTAGAATATGACTATTGAGCGATCATTTAGCATAATATATTAATTGGTACTAATGCCTTTCAGTACCAATTAGTAGCCTGTGAGCCGCCGGGAGCTGAATTTATTCAAAAGGAACCACCCACTGTTGTCTGAGTAAATTATCTTCATTCTGCTGTGCTGATTATAGCTGAGAATGTAATCAGCTGTAATAAGCTCTCCTCTGGCAGAACACAGCGTGTGGTCCATCTTATCAGCTGTTCTGCTGAATGACGGATTTCAAGCCAAACTGCAATCCATTGTTCAGCACACAACGATTTTCACTCAAAAGACGGCTTTTGAGCAAATTTTGAGTGATAATCGTGTCTAAATGGGCCTTTACCCTAACACTTCTAAGGACAATTACCATACCACAGAGGACCCTGCATTACGAGACTGCCAGGCACTTTTCCTGTTAATCTGACAGGCCTTCTTTCATTACATGCAACATTATTGTGATTTCTGAGGCATTAAGTTATGGATTAAAGGGTTTTTTCACAACTATCAAAACTTTTCCAGCAACTGGGCCCACTATAAAATAAATAGATATTATTCATCTCTCCTCAGACTCCTGGAGCGGAGCTGAGCGGCTTACACTGCCCCAGCGCTGGCTTATGGGTAGACGGCCAGGCAGAAGCACTGCTGCAGATGATCAGAGGCTGCAGCTTGACCGTCGGCACTCTTGACATCAGCGATCATATCCTGAGCGCCATGATGCCAGGAGTTTGGGGACATGATGCAGCGGCTGGGACAGCCACTCAGCTCCGCTTTGGGGGTCCAAGGGGAGGTGAATATTATCTATTTTTTTTTGTTTTATTAGGGGACCAGCTACTCAAAAAGTTTTTATAGTATTGACAAAACCCTTTTATAGAATTTTAGATAACTTAGAAACATCATGACTGACAAATAATATATGTGAAAGATTTATACATACATATGGATGTTTTTTCTTTATTTAGGTAGAAATACACTTTGAAAATGGTTTCTGATAAATAATATTTCAGCACTGTGCATTTTTGACTCATTAATAACTAAGCAAAATTACACAGGTCTGCGATGAAAAAATTGTAGCATTTTTAATTAGTGGGTTTAACAGTATTTTTTGTGCTGATTACGGTAAAAATAGTGAAAAAATTCCATCACCCCTAGATAAGTCACAAATTTCACCTGAAATTTTCTTATTTTCAGGGTTTTTCAGGTTCGGTACGCGTACGACAACGAATCTAAACTGTCTGCTAGGCGTGACCTTGACTGCAGTCAGTGACTCAGTGTGGAGCCAGCCACTGTGGTGTACGCATCAAACAGTTTTGTGATACGGTATTTAGAAGAAATGGCTACTAGAAGATGTGTCAACTCTCCTAACTGTTTCTGTTATATTTGTGGGTCTTATACCGTCAAGAAGCAACAAAGGAACATTTCTAATTTTGTTCAGAAGGTGTATTTTGCATACTTTGGTATAAAATTAGGGGACCAAGATAAATCTTGGGCTCCCCATATAGTGTGTTCTGTGTGTGTTGAAGAACTGAGACAATGGTTTCAAGGTAAGAAGGAATCATTTCGTTTTGGAGTACCCATGGTTTGGAGAGAGCCTAAAAATCACAGTGATGACTGTTATTTTTGTTCTTGTTCAGTGCAAGGTTTCAATTTAAAAAACAGGAAGGACATTTCATACCCAACCAACATACGTTCGGCTATTCGCCCTGTTCCTCATGGACCTGACTTGCCTATTCCTTCACCTCCGGATACCCTGGACAATATTTTAGACGATTTAGACCAAATGTCACATAGTAGCAGCGATAATAATGACAGCTATGATCCAGGTACCAATGACCCTGAACTTCTCTCTATCAGACTTGAACGATTTAGTACGAGATCTGGGCCAACCAAAGGATTCAGCGGAAGTGTTAGGGTCTAGACTTAAAGAAAGACATATGTTAACCTCCGGTGTTTCATTTTCATGGTACCGACCTAGAGAAAAGGAATTTGTCCCTTTTTTTTTACACAAGAGGGTGAACTAGTTTTCTGCAACAATGTACCTGGAATCATGGAAATGTTCAACATAACGTATGACCCAGAGGAATGGAGACTTTTCATAGATTCGTCAAAAAGGAGTTTGAAAGCCGTACTTCTTCACAATGGTAACGAATATGCTTCTGTGCCTGTTGGACACTCAGTCCATTTGAAAGAATGCTACGAAAATCTTGGGTTTGTTCTTAATAAGCTCAGCTACTCTGACCATAAATGGACCATTTGTGGGGATTTGAAAGTTATTTCCATGTTACTAGGTCAACAAAGTGGTTACACAAAGTTTCCATGTTTCCTCTGTGAATGGGATAGCCGTGACAGGAAACAACACTATGTCAAGCAGACCTGGCCAATCAGAAAGGCTCTTATTCCTGGAGTTAAAAATGTTGAAAGACAAAGTTTAGTGGATCCTAAAAAGATCTTACTTCCACCACTTCATATCAAATTGGGACTAATGAAACAGTTTGTGAAAGCATTACACAAAGAAGGAGAGTGTTTCAAGTATCTTTGTGAACAGTTTCCTGGTCTATCAGATGCTAAGCTGAAAGAGGGAGTCTTTGTTGGGCCTGACATAAGAAAACTTTTAAAAGATGAAATCTTTGTCACTAAAATGGAAATGGAAGAAAAAAATGCCTGGGATTCATTTAAACTTGTTGTAACAGGCTTTCTTGGAAATAAAAAAGACCCAAACTACAAAACTTTGGTTGCTGAATTGTTACAAAACTACAAAATCTGGGGCTGCAACATGAGTGTCAAAGTCCATTTCCTTCACTCACATCTGGACTACTTTCCAGAAAATCTTGGGGCTGTAAGTGAGGAACAAGAAGAACGTTTCCATCAAGATCTAAAAGAAATGGAGTGCAGATACCAAGGTCGATGGAATGTCAACATGATGGCAGACTACTGTTGGATGTTAAAAAGGGAAAATTCACAAGAACACAGCCGAAAAAGTACCAAAAGAAGCTTTGATGGAAAAAGAAAATGTTTTTACAAAGACTTATAATAACTTTGCAACACATGTGTATCACTATTATGCTTATTTTAGCTAGGAATTGTTGTTGGTTTTTTTTGCTTTTACTTCCTGTTAAAATAATAAAAACAAATAAAAAAAATTCTGTTTTTTGTATTTTTTCCAAATACTTCAACTTTATTTTGTAGGCAAGCCTTACGTGATAGAAAAAAACCCATGTCATTTTTGAAATCTGTGCAAAAAACTACATAAAGATGATTTAACAAAATCAAAACAATTTTTTAAAAAGGGTTTTTTTTGCAGACCTGTGTTATTTTTAGGCATAGCAGACCTGTGCCTATAGGCAGCCCTTAGAGGAAAGAACACCTACTGAAGGGAGACTTTACATATGAATACACTGAGGTGTATATTCATATGTAAATGATGGTACTTAATAATGTCGATTAGGTAAGCATTAGTAAGGGGAGGACTCCCATGGAGGGGCCACAGAAAGGCTGCTAGATATGCAATGTTCACCACAATGGAGACAAACATTTTAAAGCCATACATGACTGTAGGTGTGGCCTACTTCATGCGCTGAGTCTAAGGCACCAGATAACCTCCGCATGGTTCAGGTAGCCGGCTCAAGATTGACTGAGCCTTCCATCCTTCTGAGGTTGGTAAAATGAGCACCCAGCTTGGTGGGGAGTAATAAATTACCTGAAAGCGCTGCAGAATAAGTTGGCGCTATACAAATAACAAGATTTACTTATCTTTATTAGAATTTGTGCTACAGGTCCCTGAGCACAGATTATCCAATAGTACCACATGATGCATATATTATAGTATTAACTACGGTACGTATTACTGCAAAAGTTTCACGTATATGAACAGAAAAACAAATCATTAGATTTAATAATGTCTTTATACAGCACCAACGTATTCTGCAGCACTTTACAATTGGGTAAATGACAAGTTATGAAATAAATGTAGAATGAATGAGAAAAAGGAGAGAGGTCCCAGCATGTAAGAGTTTACAATGGAACCGGAAGGATGCAACGAAAACTTGGTGCTAATTTTGTCTTGGGTATCAGCCCCTTGTGTTTGCAACAGTAATATAAATAAACCTGTATGAGCCAATAAACACAAGGCCTAGCATGAATGCTCAATCATATAGTTGCCACAGTGTACATAATCATATAGATAAAGTGGTTAAATAGCAGTGCTACACAACTGATGTTAAGATTCCTGGTAGCCACAAACTTAGGGTACCAGGCAGGGGCGTAACTATAGAAGATGCAGGGGATGCGGTTGCACCCGGGCCCAGGAGCCTTAGGGGGCCCATAAGGCCTCTCTTCTCCATATGGGGAGCCCAATACTATGAATAAAGCGTTATAGTTTGGGGGCCCCGTTACAGGTTTTGCATTGGGGCCCAGGAGCTTCCAGTTACACCTCTGATACCTGGCTATTTGAGGTACCCCCTTCAGCAGGGACAGCTGATACACCCTGTGTATGTACAGAGGTCACACACTCCTAAACTCAGCTTTGGCTGCAGTGTTTTTTTTAAAAAAAGGAAGTTACCGTACAACCATGAAACTGTCGATGTAGGCTTTTCAAGGGTGAGTCAATCATTCTTTGTAAGTTTAACCAATATCTTATTTATTCATACTTTTCCATCCAACTATCAGACCTAAGACCCTTTTACACCAACGATTATCGCTCAAAATTCATCCAAATGCCCGAAAGTGAGCGATACTCATTACATGTAAATGCGGGCAGTCATGCACTATTCGTTCAATTGTTCAGTGCTGGTTTTTAGCCCGCATAAAAACCATTATATGACCACTTAAAAGACATTTCATTTGAATGGAATTCGTTCAGTCTTTTGAGCGGCTCGCCGATTTGAATGGACTGATTTTATGTATGAAAGGCAAACACAGAGAACATTCTTTACTCATGTCCAAAGAAGACAATGGAATCCTGCCAGTCAGATTATCCCTCACATAAACACATGCCTACCTGAACAAACAACTCAGTGTGAGTTTACTTTAGCTAATGTGGAGATGGAAATGATTAAAAGCCATTATCTATATGTGTGATTTTATGCAAAACGGCATCAGTTTGTTCAGTCGTGCATCCGTTTTAGCGATAAACGCTGCGTGAGAAAGCGCCTTTCTCTCAACCAGTTTTAGTTTTATTTCCTGGACATGACCATATAAATAAAAAACAATGCCATACAAACCTCAATCTAGCATAAACCTACAAGTTGTCTAGCATATTTAAGGCTGGGTTCTCATATACCTGGCCACCCAGCTTTTTTGTCCCCGCCGGCACTGTAGTGAAATGCTAGAAAGAAACTGGTGCCAATTGCCTATGGGACAGTTTAAGGCATCTGGCACATTAGTTCTGATGCTGGGCAGAAAAATGTTGCATGCGGGGTTTTTATGTTCAGTTGTGGACAATGGAATGAGCCAGATCAGTTCAGACAGAAACAACATCTTTTCTGTCTGAGGAATACATTCCAACAACAGAGATACCATCCACTAGCTATAGACGAACAAATTTAAAAAGCCACAAAGATTCCAAGAAGCAGTCTCTTGGAAATCAAACAGAAGGAAGAGAACAGCAGGGTGCCTCCAGTGGTCACTTATAACCCCCAGATGAACATCTTGAGGAAAATCACTGCTGATCTCCAACCCATACACCACAAGGATAATAGACTGAAAGAAATATTCCCACATTTACCTCTCCTCTCATACAAACAGCCATTGATTCTAAGTAATTTCTTACTCTGAAGTGCCCTTTCATCACCATCAGAGATAGGTACTTCCCTTGTAACTGCAAGAAATGCAAGACCAGTAGCCACATCCTACCAATAGACACAGTCCACATACTAAACAGTTCACAGCTCGCTTTTAGGGTCACCGAGGGTCGTGAATGACTAAACGGCTAACAACACATACCCAACACACAACGGGACTGTAAAATCACTGACACTTTCTCATGCACCATGCATTCTGCAATGTGGTGTACATGATAACATGTACAAGGTGTCTTGATAGAAACTGTGGTACATTGGGAAGTCAAACGCTATAGTCTAGGACAAATTTGCACAGAAATGAAGAAGCTTGATACACCTGTGGCAAATATTTTTTCTAGGTCAGACCACAGTGTTACAGATTTAAACATCTTAATACTCAAAGATCATTTTAAGAACAAGAGACAGAAAACTTTGGGAATTCACACTGATAAGGACTTCCCAGTCAGTAACAAAAGGACTGAATCTAAGGGCGCTTTTAGATGGAACGATTTATTGTTCATATGAGCGATGAAGCCTGTTTATACAGGCAGATAAATTGTTCGCCCGATAAATCGTTCTGTCGATCACACTCATTGTACCAGTGAATGAAAACGACTGAAGATTGGTATTTGAACTGAATGATCAGTGAAACAGCCAACAATGATTTTCATTTTTACATGAAATGACCGATAAACGATAATTATCCTTCATAGTTGGATCGTTAGCTATGTTTACACAAATTCAAACAATCCAGTCATTTTTTTTAACGATAATCATTCTGTATAAATGCACATCAACATCCAGGATTGTTACAATCTGGGCTTTATCAGCACATGGTATGGGCATGCCTGCAAGGGGTTTCCCTACTTCCACTCCCTCAATCCTGCACCCATTGAAGATGGAGTATAAATCACACCTCAATACAACCCTACACACCAAAAATACACACTGCCACCATCGACAGATACCTAAGTTTGGTAATATACCGGGGTACAGGCACTCACTGGACTCCAGCAGTCAATGTTAACTCTAGAGATGAGCGAACGCGTTCGTCCGAGCTTGATATTCGTGCGAATATTAGGGTGTTCGGGATGTTCGTTATTCGTAACGAACACCATGCGGTGTTCTGGTTACTTTCACTTCCTTCCCTGAGACGTTAGCGCGCTTTTCTGGCCAATTGAAAGACAGGGAAGGCATTACAACTTCCCCCTGCAACGTTTAAGCCCTATACCACCCCCCTGCTGTGAGTGGCTGGGGAGATCAGGTGTCACCCGAACATAAAAGTCGGCCCCTCCCGCGGTTCGCCTCAGATGCGGTGTGAGTTAGATGAGGGACAGTGCTGTTTGTACCGGAGCTGCTGTAGGGAAAGAATTGGTAGTTAGTGTAGGCTTCAAGACCCCCCAAAGGTCCTTATTAGGGCCACTGATAGCTGTGTGTTGGCTGCTGTTAGCAGTGGCAAATTTTTTTTTCTCAAAATCGCCTCTGCAGACCGTTGCACCTGGCATTAGGGACAGAAGTGCTGCATAGGCAGGGAGAGTGTTAGGAGTGAGTGTAGCCTTCAAGAACCTCAACGGTCCTTTCTAGGGCCATATTTATCCGTGTGCAGTACTGTCCAGGCTGCTGTTAGCTGTGCTGCATTTTTTTTTGCTTCTCAAAATCGCCTCTGCAGACCATTGCACCCTGCATTGATACTGCAGGGAAAGAATTGTATAGGCAGGGCCACAACACAGTTATTATTCATAGAATATACGCAGTGCTGCCTTTTGGTGGAAAAAAACTGAAAACAAATCTATTTGTCCAGCCTCTGTCCGTCCTAAGGGCGGTGGACACGTGTGAGCTGCTTGAACAACATTGCTAAATCAGACGCACCCAGCTACGCTTTACTGCTGGCTTCGCCATTTGCTTTCCTTAATTGGGAAAAAAATACCTGCTCTCCAAGAGTTATAATAACTCTGCTACCCTCACGTTCTGTGACACATAAGCAGGGACACAGCACAGTTATTAAACTTCTCATGTTCATTGAATATACGCAGTGCTGCCTTTTGGTGGAAAAAAACTGAAAACAAATCTATTTGTCCAGCCTCTGTCCGTCCTAAGGGCGGTGGACACGTGTGAGCTGCTTGAACAACATTGCTAAATCAGACGCACCCAGCTACGCTTTACTGCTGGCTTCGCCATTTGCTTTCCTTAATTGGGAAAAAAATACCTGCTCTCCAAGAGTTATAATAACTCTGCTACCCTCACGTTCTGTGACACATAAGCAGGGACACAGCACAGTTATTAAACTTCTCATGTTCATTGAATATACGCAGTGCTGCCTTTTGGTGGAAAAAAACTGAAAACAAATCTATTTGTCCAGCCTCTGTCCGTCCTAAGGGCGGTGGACACGTGTGAGCTGCTTGAACAACATTGCTAAATCAGACGCACCCAGCTACGCTTTACTGCTGGCTTCGCCATTTGCTTTCCTTAATTGGGAAAAAAATACCTGCTCTCCAAGAGTTATAATAACTCTGCTACCCTCACGTTCTGTGACACATAAGCAGGGACACAGCACAGTTATTAAACTTCTCATGTTCATTGAATATACGCAGTGCTGCCTTTTGGTGGAAAAAAACTGAAAACAAATCTATTTGTCCAGCCTCTGTCCGTCCTAAGGGCGGTGGACACGTGTGAGCTGCTTGAACAACATTGCTAAATCAGACGCACCCAGCTACGCTTTACTGCTGGCTTCGCCATTTGCTTTCCTTAATTGGGAAAAAAATACCTGCTCTCCAAGAGTTATAATAACTCTGCTACCCTCACGTTCTGTGACACATTAGCAGGGACACAGCACAGTTATTAAACTTAGATTATTCATTCACTAGAGGCAGTGGGGCCTTTCGTTTTCCAAAAAGGGAAAAAATTATATTTGGCCTGCAGTCTTGCGCCAATTTATTTCCTGCCTGTGAAATCAAATCACTGGTAATACAGCATGCTGAGGGGTAGGGGTAGGCCTAGAGGACGTGGACGCGGCCGAGGACGCGGAGGGCCAAGTCAGGGTGTGGGCACAGGCCGAGCTCCTGATCCCGGTGTGTCGCAGCCGACTGCTGCGCGATTAGGAGAGAGGCACGTTTCTGGCGTCCCCACATTCATCGCCCAATTAATAGGTCCACGCGGGAGACGGTTATTAGAAAATGAGCAGTGTGAGCAGGTCCTGTCCTGGATGGCAGAAAGTGCTTCGAGCAACCTATCGTCAACACGCAGTTCTGCGCCGTCCACTGCTGCAAATCCGAATCCTCTGTCTGCTGCTCCTCCTTCCTCCCAGCCTCCTCACTCCACTACAATGACACCTGCTCAGGAGCGGGAACACTCCCAGGAACTGTTCTCGGGCCCCTGCTTAGATTGGGCAGCAGCGGTTCCTCTCCCACCAGAGGAGTTTATCGTCACTGATGCCCAACCATTCGAAAGTTCCCGGGGTCCGAGGGAAGAGGCTGGGGACTTCCGCCAACTGTCTCAACAACTTTCTGTGGGTGAGGAGGATGATGACGATCAGACACAGTTGTCTTGCAGTGAGGTAGTAGTAAGGGCAGTAAGTCCAAGGGAGCAGCGCACAGAGGATTCGGAGGAAGAGCAGCAGGACGATGAGGTGACTGACCCCACCTGGTGTGCAACGCTTACTCAGGAGGACAGGTCTTCAGAGGGGGAGTCAAGGGCATCAGCAGGGCAGGTTGCAAGAGGCAGTGCGGTGGCCAGGGCCAGGGGTAGAGGCAGGGCCAGACCGAATAATCCACCAAGTGTTTCCCAAAGCGCCCCCTCGCGCCATGCCACCCTGCAGAGGCCGAGGTGCTCTAAGGTCTGGCAGTTTTTCACAGAGACGCCTGACGACCGACGAACAGTGGTGTGCAACCTTTGTTGCGCAAAGCTCAGCCGGGGAGCCAACACCAACAGCCTCACCACCACCACCATGCGCAGACATATGATGGCCAAGCACCCCACAAGGTGGGACGAAGGCCGTTCACCGCCTCCGGTTTGCACCCCTGCCTCTCCCCCTGTGCCCCAACCTGCCACTGAGATGCAACCCCCCTCTCAGGACACAGGCACTACCGCCTCATGGCCTGCACCCACACCCTCATCTCCGCTGTCCTCGGCCCCATCCAGCAGTGTAGTTCAGCGCACCGTTCAGCCGTCGCTTGCGCAAGTGTTCGAGCGCAAGCGCAAGTACGCCGCCACGCACCCGCACGCTCAAACGTTAACCGTCCGCATAGCAAAATTAATCAGCCTTGAGATGCTGCCGTATAGGGTTGTGGAAACTGAGTCCTTCAAAAGTATCATGGAGGCGGCGGCCCCGCGCTACTCAGTTCCCAGTCGCCACTACTTTTCCCGATGTGCCGTCCCAGCCCTGCACGACCACGTCTCCCGCAACATTGTGCGCGCCCTCACCAACGCGGTTACTGCCACGGTCCACTTAACTACGGACACGTGGACAAGCACAGGCGGGAAAGGGCCACTACATCTCCCTGACGGCACATTGGGTGAATTTAGTGGAGGCTGGGACAGAGTCAGAGCCTGGGACCGCTCACGTCCTACCCACCCCCAGAATTGCGGGCCCCAGCTCGGTGCTGGTATCTGCGGAGGTGTATGCTTCCTCCACTAAAGCACCCTCCTCCTCCTCCTCTGTCTCGCAATCAAGATGTGTTAGCAGCAGCATGTCGCCAGCAGTCGGTGTCGCGCGGTGTGGCAGCACAGCGGTGGGCAAGCGTCAGCAGGCCGTGCTGAAACTACTCAGCTTAGGCGATAAGAGGCACACGGCCCACGAACTGCTGCAGGGTCTGACACAGCAGACCGACCGCTGGCTTGCGCCGCTGAGCCTCCAACCGGGCATGGTCGTGTGTGACAACGGCCGTAACCTGGTGGCGGCTCTGCAGCTTGGCAGCCTCACGCACGTGCCATGCCTGGCCCACGTCTTTAATTTGGTGGTTCAGCGGTTTCTGAAAAGCTACCCACGCTTGTCAGACCTGCTCGTAAAGGCGCGCCGGCTCTGCGCACATTTCCGCAAGTCCCACACGGACGCTGCCACCCTGCGCACCCTGCAACATCACTTTAAGCTGCCAGTGCACCGACTGCTGTGCGACGTGCCCACACGGTGGAACTCTACGCTCCACATGTTGGCCAGGCTCTATGAACAACGTAGAGCTATAGTCGAATACCAACTCCAACATGGGCGGCGCAGTGGGAGTCAGCCTCCTCAATTCCTTTCAGAAGAGTGGGCCTGGTTGGCAGACATCTGCCATGTCCTTGGTAATTTTGAGGAGTCTACCCAGGTGGTGAGCGGCGATGCTACAATCATTAGCGTCACCATTCCTCTGCTATGCATCTTGAGAAATTCCCTGCAAACCATAAAGGCAGCTGCTTTGCGCTCGGAAACGGGGGCGGGGGAAGACAGTATGCCGCTGGATAGTCAGGGCACCCTCCTGTCTATTTCTCAGCGCATACAGGAGGAGGAGGAGCATGAGGAGGATGAGGAGGAGGGGGAAGAGACAGCTTGGGCCGCTGCTGACGGTACACCGGCTGATTGCCTGTCATCCTTTCAGCGTGTATGGCCTGAGGAGGAGGAGGAGGAGGAGGAGGATCCTGAAAGTGATCTTCCTAGTGAGGACAGCCATGTGTTGCGTACTGGTACCCTGGCACACATGGCTGACTTCATGTTAGGATGCCTTTCTCGTGACCCTCGCGTTGCACGCATTCTGGCCACAACGGATTACTGGGTGTACACACTGCTCGATCCACGGTATAAGGAGAACCTGCCCACTCTGATTCCCGAAGAGGAAAGGGGTTCGAGAGTGTTGCTATACCACAGGACCCTTGCGGACAAGCTGATGGTAAAATTCCCAGCCGACAGCGCTAGTGGCAGAAGGCGCAGTACCGAGGGCAAGGTAGCAGGGGATGTGCGTAGATCGAGCAGCATGTACATCCCAGGCAGTGCAACAGTCTTTAAGGGCCTGGCCAGCTTTATGGCTCCCCACCAAGACTGTGTCACCGCTCCCCAGTCACGGCTGAGTCGGCGGGAGCACTGTAAAAGGATGGTGAGGGAGTACGTAGCGGATCGCACGACCATCCTTGGTGACGCCTCTGCCCCCTACAACTACTGGGTGTCGAAGCTGGACACGTGGCCTGAACTAGCCCTGTATGCCCTTGAGGTGCTTGCTTGTCCTGCGGCTAGCGTCTTGTCGGAAAGGGTGTTTAGTGCGGCTGGGGGAATCATCACAGATAAGCGTAGCCGCTTGTCAACCGACAGTGCCGACAGGCTAACACTCATCAAGATGAACAAAGGCTGGATTTCCCCAGACTTCTGTTCTCCACCAGCGGACAGCAGCGATACGTAAGCAATACGTAGGCTGCACCCACGGATGGAAGCTACGTTCTCTCTCACCATCCAAAACGGGGACATTTCTGCTTCATCAATCTGTGTCTAATATTCCTCCTCCTCCTCCTCCTGCTCCTCCTCCTGAAACCTCACGTAATCACGCTGAACGGGCAATTTTTCTTAGGGCCACAAGGCTCACTCAAATAATTTTTCAGAACAATTTTTATAAGTTTCAATTAGCTTAAAAGCGTTGGAACTTTAACTTGAACCAATTTTTCGTTACACTGGGCTGCCTCCAGGCCTAGTTACCACTTAAGCCACATTAACCAAAGCGATTCACCTGCCATCTTGGTTGGGCATGGCCAATTTTTACTGAGGTACATTAGTACTGTTGGTACACCAATTTTTTGGGGCCCTCACCTACAGTGTAATCATAGTAATTTCTATGTTCTTCGCCTGCACTCATGGTACAGAAAGGTGTGTGGGGTTGGCCTACACTTTAGCTACATAAATGTCACTTGTGCCTTGGCTATACTAAGGCTACTGAAATGGTACTAAGACTGCGCTCCCGCTATACTGCTGCTTCGGAATTGTTACTGGGGCCTGTCTTGAGTGCTACTATTGCTTACATGGAACGAAGACTGCGCTCCCGCTATACTGCTGCTTCAGAATTGTTACTGGGGCCTGTCTTGAGTGCTACTATTGCTTACATGGAACGAAGACTGCGCTCCCGCTATACTGCTGCTTCAGAATTGTTACTGGGGCCTGTCTTGAGTGCTACTATTGCTTACATGGAACGAAGACTGCGCTCCCGCTATACTGCTGCTTCAGAATTGTTACTGGGGCCTGTCTTGAGTGCTACTATTGCTTACATGGAACGAAGACTGCGCTCCCGCTATACTGCTGCTTCAGAATTGTTACTGGGGCCTGTCTTGAGTGCTACTATTGCTTACATGGAACGAAGACTGCGCTCCCGCTATACTGCTGCTTCAGAATTGTTACTGGGGCCTGTCTTGAGTGCTACTATTGCTTACATGGAACGAAGACTGCGCTCCCGCTATACTGCTGCTTCAGAATTGTTACTGGGGCCTGTCTTGAGTGCTACTATTGCTGACATGGAACGGACACGTGGAGAGGACACGTAGTGCCTCAAAAACATCCCCCTCCTCCTCCAACAGGGAAAACATTGTTGGCAAATGCCTTTGCATTGGTTCGTCTGGTGGCAGTCCAAGAATTTCACCTTTACCGACACTACAAGAGAGCCCCCCCACCATCCCCCCGCCACGGCCCACTTAATCCTGGCCACATTCCGAAAACCAACAAAATACAACCGTGCTACTAGGTCCGCAGTCACCACCACATTACCACCAACGCGGTTACTGTTAAGGTGCATATAACCACGGACACGTGGAGAGGACACGTAGTGCCTCAAAAACATCCCCCTCCTCCTCCAACAGGGAAAACATTGTTGGCAAATGCCTTTGCATTGGTTCGTCTGGTGGCAGTCCAAGAATTTCACCTTTACCGACACTACAAGAGAGCCCCCCCACCATCCCCCCGCCACGGCCCACTTAATCCTGGCCACATTCCGAAAACCAACAAAATACAACCGTGCTACTAGGTCCGCAGTCACCACCACATTACCACCAACGCGGTTACTGTTAAGGTGCATATAACCACGGACACGTGGAGAGGACACGTAGTGCCTCAAAAACATCCCCCTCCTCCTCCAATAGGGAAAACATTGTTGGCAAATGCCTTTGCATTGGTTCGTCTGGTGGCAGTCCAAGAATTTCACCTTTACCGACACTACAAGAGAGCCCCCCCCACCATCCCCCCGCCACGGCCCACTTAATCCTGGCCACATTCCGAAAACCAACAAAATACAACCGTGCTACTAGGTCCGCAGTCACCACCACATTACCACCAATGCGGTTACTGTTAAGGTGCATATTACCAGTCTGACTGGGGCATGCAGACACCTTGACAGAATGAATAGTGTGTGGCACATAGGTTCCCCATTGCTATGCCCAGGTGTGCAGCTCCTGATGGCGGTGGCACAGGATTCTATTTCTCATTGCTTCTGTACAGCATTGTGGGCTATCGCCCCGCCCCTATTAAGAGGGTCGCTACCTAGCCGTGCCAACCCTGTGCAGTGTGTGCCTGCGGTCCCTCGTCGTGGCAGACGCACTTCTAAATAGACATGAGGGTGGTGTGGCATGAGGGCAGCTGAAGGCTGCGCAGGGACAGTTTGGTGTGCGCTGTGGGGGGGAGGGGGTGCGGTTGGGCAGCATGTAACCCAGGAGAAGTGTCAGTGGAGTGTCATGCAGGCAGTGATTGTGCTTTGTTGGAGGTAGTGTGGTGCTTAGCAAAGGTATGCCATGCTAATGAGGGCTTTTCAGAAGTAAAAGTTGTTGGGAGGGGGGGGGCCCACTCTTGCCGGTATTGTGGCTTAATAGTGGGACCTGTGAACTTGAGATGCAGCCCAACATGTAGCCCCTCGCCTGCCCTATCCGTCACTGTGTCATTCCCATCACTTTCCTGAATTGCCCAGATTTTCACACATGAAAACCTTAGCGAGCATCGGCGAAATACAAAAATGTTCTGGTCGCCCATTGACTTCAATGGGGTTCGTTGTTCGAAACGAACCCTCGAGCATCACGGGAAGTTCGTTCCGAATAACGAACACCCGAACATTTTGGTGTTCGCTCATCTCTAGTTAACTCTCTTACCAGGGACTATAGGTGTTTATAGAATAACAAAGACTGAATTTATTAAACTCAAAGCTTTAATCTGAAAATGTGCAATGCTTATAAAAAGTTACAAATATAAAAAGGATAAACAATATGAAACGTAAACAGTTATGAAAACAAAAAGGGAATAAAATTAGTGCACCAGAACTTTAACGATTGGATAGTTTAAAGCTGGGCCTGAGGGCACATGGTGGGTACGGGCAGTCCTGTAAGTATGTACAGACTCCTGTAGTCTGACAGGACTCGGTGGTCTTGTCATCTAGTTTTTTTTAATGATATTTTGTTCATCATACCCACAAATCACTTGTCAATAGATCACAAAATTTTTTGCATCTCTGCCAAGGAGTCACTACTAGAGATGAGCGAACGTGTTCTTCCGAGCTTGATATTCGTGCGAATATTAGGGTGTTCGGGATGTTCGTTATTCGTAACGAACACCATGCGGTGTTCTGGTTATTTTCACTTCCTTCCCTGAGACGTTAGCGCGCTTTTCTGGCCAATTGAAAGACAGGGAAGGCATTACAACTTCCCCCTGTGACGTTCAAGCCCTATACCACCCCCCTGCTGTGAGTGGCTGGGAAGATCAGGTGTCACCCGAACATAAAAGTCGGCCCCTCCCACGGCTCGCCTCAGATGCCTGGTGAGTTAGCTGAGGGACAGTGCTGTTTGTACCGGAGCTGCTGTAGGGAAAGAATTGGTAGTTAGTGTAGGCTTCAAGACCCCCCAAAGGTCCTTATTAGGGCCACTGATAGCTGTGTGTTGGCTGCTGTTAGCAGTGGGAATTTTTTTTTCCTCAAAATCGCCTCTGCAGACCGTTGCACCTGGCATTAGGGACAGAAGTGCTGCATAGGCAGGGAGAGTGTTAGGAGTGAGTGTAGCCTTCAAGAACCTCAACGGTCCTTTCTAGGGCCATATTTATCCGTGTGCAGTACTGTCCAGGCTGCTGTTAGCTGTGCTGCATTTTTTTTTGCTTCTCAAAATCGCCTCTGCAGACCATTGCACCCTCCATTGATACTGCAGGGAAAGAATTGTATAGGCAGGGCGACAACACAGTTGTTATTCATTGAATATACGCAGTGCTGCCTTTTGGTGCCAAAAAACTGAAAACAAATCTATTTGTCCAGCCTCTGTCCGTCCTTACGGGCTGTGGACACGTGTGAGCTGCGTGAACAACATTGCTAAATCAGACGCACCCAGCTACGCTTTACTGCTGGCTTCGCCATTTGCTTTCCTTAATTGGGAAAAAAATACCTGCTCTCCAAGAGTTATAATAACTCTGCTACCCTCACGTTCTGTGACACATAAGCAGGGACACAGCACAGTTATTAAACTTCTCATGTTCATTGAATATACGCAGTGCTGCCTTTTGGTGGAAAAAAACTGAAAACAAATCTATTTGTCCAGCCTCTGTCCGTCCTAAGGGCGGTGGAGACGTGTGAGCTGCGTGAACAACATTGCTAAATCAGACGCACCCAGCTACGCTTTACTGCTGGCTTCGCCATTTGCTTTCCTTAATTGGGAAAAAAATACCTGCTCTCCAAGAGTTATAATAACTCTGCTACCCTCACGTTCTGTGACACATAAGCAGGGACACAGCACAGTTATTAAACTTCTCATGTTCATTGAATATACGCAGTGCTGCCTTTTGGTGGAAAAAAACTGAAAACAAATCTATTTGTCCAGCCTCTGTCCGTCCTAAGGGCGGTGGAGACGTGTGAGCTGCGTGAACAACATTGCTAAATCAGACGCACCCAGCTACGCTTTACTGCTGGCTTCGCCATTTGCTTTCCTTAATTGGGAAAAAAATACCTGCTCTCCAAGAGTTATAATAACTCTGCTACCCTCACGTTCTGTGACACATAAGCAGGGACACAGCACAGTTATTAAACTTCTCATGTTCATTGAATATACGCAGTGCTGCCTTTTGGTGGAAAAAAACTGAAAACAAATCTATTTGTCCAGCCTCTGTCCGTCCTAAGGGCGGTGGAGACGTGTGAGCTGCGTGAACAACATTGCTAAATCAGACGCACCCAGCTACGCTTTACTGCTGGCTTCGCCATTTGCTTTCCTTAATTGGGAAAAAAATACCTGCTCTCCAAGAGTTATAATAACTCTGCTACCCTCATGTTCTGTGACACATAAGCAGGGACACAGCACAGTTATTAAACTTCTCATGTTCATTGAATATACGCAGTGCTGCCTTTTGGTGGAAAAAAACTGAAAACAAATCTATTTGTCCAGCCTCTGTCCGTCCTAAGGGCGGTGGAGACGTGTGAGCTGCGTGAACAACATTGCTAAATCAGACGCACCCAGCTACACTTTACTGCTGGCTTCGCCATTTGCTTTCCTTAATTGGGAAAAAAATACCTGCTCTCCAAGAGTTATAATAACTCTGCTACCCTCACGTTCTGTGACACATAAGCAGGGACACAGCACAGTTATTAAACTTCTCATGTTCATTGAATATACGCAGTGCTGCCTTTTGGTGGAAAAAAACTGAAAACAAATCTATTTGTCCAGCCTCTGTCCGTCCTAAGGGCGGTGGAGACGTGTGAGCTGCGTGAACAACATTGCTAAATCAGACGCACCCAGCTACGCTTTACTGCTGGCTTCGCCATTTGCTTTCCTTAATTGGGAAAAAAATACCTGCTCTCCAAGAGTTATAATAACTCTGCTACCCTCACGTTCTGTGACACATTAGCAGGGACACAGCACAGTTATTAAACTTAGATAATTCATTCACTAGAGGCAGTGGGGCCTTTCGTTTTCCAAAAAGGGCAAAAATTACATTTGGCCTGCAGTCTTGCGCCAATTTATTTCCTGCCTGTGAAATCAAATCACTGGTAATACAGCATGCTGAGGGGTAGGGGTAGGCCTAGAGGACGTGGACGCGGCCGAGGACGCGGAGGGCCAAGTCAGGGTGTGGGCACAGGCCAAGCTCCTGATCCAGGTGTGTCGCAGCCGACTGCTGCGCGATTAGGAGAGAGGCACGTTTCTGGCGTCCCCACATTCATCGCCCAATTAATGGGTCCACGCGGGAGACGGTTATTAGAAAATGAGCAGTGTGAGCAGGTCCTGTCCTGGATGGCAGAAAGTGCTTCGAGCAACCTATCGTCTACCCGCAGTTCTGCGCCGTCCACTGCTGCCAATCCGAATCCTCTGTCTGCTGCTCCTCCTTCCTCCCAGCCTCCTCACTCCACTACAATAACACCTGCTCAGGAGCGGGAACACTCCCAGGAACTGTTCTCGGGCCCCTGCTTAGATTGGGCAGCAGCGGTTCCTCTCCCACCAGAGGAGTTTATCGTCACTGATGCCCAACCATTCGAAAGTTCCCGGGGTCCGGGGGAAGAGGCTGGGGACTTCCGCCAACTGTCTCAACAACTTTCTGTGGGTGAGGAGGACGATGACGATCAGACACAGTTGTCTTGCAGTGAGGTAGTAGTAAGGGCAGTAAGTCCGAGGGAGCAGCGCACAGAGGATTCGGAGGAAGAGCAGCAGGACGATGAGGTGACTGACCCCACCTGGTGTGCAACGCTTACTCAGGAGGACAGGTCTTCAGAGGGGGAGTCAAGGGCATCAGCAGGGCAGGTTGCAAGAGGCAGTGCGGTGGCCAGGGGTAGAGGCAGGGCCAGACCGAATAATCCACCAAGTGTTTCCCAAAGCGCCCCCTCGCGCCATGCCACCCTGCAGAGGCCGAGGTGCTCTAAGGTCTGGCAGTTTTTCACAGAGACGCCTGACGACCGACGAACAGTGGTGTGCAACTTTTGTTGCGCAAAGCTCAGCCGGGGAGCCAACACCAACAGCCTCACCACCACCACCATGCGCAGACATATGATGGCCAAGCACCCCACAAGGTGGGACGAAGGCCGTTCACCGCCTCCGGTTTGCACCCCTGCCTCTCCCCCTGTGCCCCAACCTGCCACTGAGATGCAACCCCCCTCTCAGGACACAGGCACTACCGCCTCATGGCCTGCACCCACACCCTCATCTCCGCTGTCCTCGGCCCCATCCAGCAGTGTAGTTCAGCGCACCGTTCAGCCGTCGCTTGCGCAAGTGTTCGAGCGCAAGCGCAAGTACGCCGCCACGCACCCGCACGCTCAAACGTTAACCGTCCGCATAGCAAAATTCATCAGCCTTGAGATGCTGCCGTATAGGGTTGTGGAAACTGAGTCCTTCAAAAGTATCATGGAGGCGGCGGCCCCGCGCTACTCAGTTCCCAGTCGCCACTACTTTTCCCGATGTGCCGTCCCAGCGCTGCACGACCACGTCTCCCGCAACATTGTGCGCGCCCTCACCAACGCGGTTACTGCCACGGTCCACTTAACTACGGACACGTGGACAAGCACAGGCGGGAAAGGGCCACTACATCTCCCTGACGGCACATTGGGTGAATTTAGTGGAGGCTGGGACAGAGTCAGAGCCTGGGACCGCTCACGTCCTACCCACCCCCAGAATTGCGGGCCCCAGCTCGGTGCTGGAATCTGCGGAGGTGTATGCTTCCTCCACTAAAGCACCCTCCTCCTCCTCCTCCTCTGTCTCGCAATCAAGATGTGTTAGCAGCAGCATGTCGCCAGCAGTCGGTGTCGCGCGGTGTGGCAGCACAGCGGTGGGCAAGCGTCAGCAGGCCGTGCTGAAACTACTCAGCTTAGGCGATAAGAGGCACACGGCCCACGAACTGCTGCAGGGTCTGACACAGCAGACCGACCGCTGGCTTGCGCCGCTGAGCCTCCAACCGGGCATGGTCGTGTGTGACAACGGCCGTAACCTGGTGGCGGCTCTGCAGCTCGGCAGCCTCACGCACGTGCCATGCCTGGCCCACGTCTTTAATTTGGTGGTTCAGCGGTTTCTGAAAAGCTACCCACGCTTGTCAGACCTGCTCGTAAAGGCGCGCCGGCTCTGCGCACATTTCCGCAAGTCCCACACGGACGCTGCCACCCTGCGCACCCTGCAACATCACTTTAAGCTGCCAGTGCACCGACTGCTGTGCGACGTGCCCACACGGTGGAACTCTACGCTCCACATGTTGGCCAGGCTCTATGAACAACGTAGAGCTATAGTCGAATACCAACTCCAACATGGGCGGCGCAGTGGGAGTCAGCCTCCTCAATTCCTTTCAGAAGAGTGGGCCTGGTTGGCAGACATCTGCCATGTCCTTGGTAATTTTGAGGAGTCTACCCAGGTGGTGAGCGGCGATGCTACAATCATTAGCGTCACCATTCCTCTGCTATGCATCTTGAGAAATTCCCTGCAAACCATAAAGGCAGCTGCTTTGCGCTCGGAAACGGGGGCGGGGGAAGACAGTATGCCGCTGGATAGTCAGGGCACCCTCCTGTCTATTTCTCAGCGCGTACAGGAGGAGGAGGAGGAGCATGAGGAGGATGAGGAGGAGGGGGAAGAGACAGCTTGGCCCGCTGCTGACGGTACACCGGCTGATTGCCTGTCATCCTTTCAGCGTGTATGGCCTGAGGAGGAGGAGGAGGAGGAGGAGGAGGATCCTGATAGTGATCTTCCTAGTGAAGACAGCCATGTGTTGCGTACAGGTACCCTGGCACACATGGCTGACTTCATGTTAGGATGCCTTTCTCGTGACCCTCGCGTTGCACGCATTCTGGCCACGACGGATTACTGGGTGTACACACTGCTCGATCCACGGTATAAGGAGAACCTGCCCACTCTGATTCCCGAAGAGGAAAGGGGTTCGAGAGTGTTGCTATACCACAGGACCCTTGCGGACAAGCTGATGGTAAAATTCCCAGCTGACAGCGCTAGTGGCAGAAGGCGCAGTACCGAGGGCAAGGTAGCAGGGGATGTGCGTAGATCGAGCAGCATGTACATCCCAGGCAGTGCAACAGTCTTTAAGGGCCTGGCCAGCTTTATGGCTCCCCACCAAGACTGTGTCACCGCTCCCCAGTCACGGCTGAGTCGGCGGGAGCACTGTAAAAGGATGGTGAGGGAGTACGTAGCGGATCGCACGACCATCCTTGGTGACGCCTCTGCCCCCTACAACTACTGGGTGTCGAAGCTGGACATGTGGCCTGAACAAGCGCGGTATGCCCTGGAGGTGCTTGCTTGTCCTGCGGCTAGCGTCTTGTCGGAGAGGGTGTTTAGTGCGGCTGGGGGAATCATCACAGATAAGCGTAGCCGCTTGTCAACCGACAGTGCCGACAGGCTAACACTCATCAAGATGAACAAAGGCTGGATTTCCCCAGACTTCTGTTCTCCACCAGCGGACAGCAGCGATACGTAAGCAATACGTAGGCTGCACCCGCGGATGGAAGCTACGTTCTCTCTCACCATCCAAAACGGGGACATTTCTGCTTCATCAATCTGTGTCTAATATTCCTCCTCCTCCTCCTCCTGCTCCTCCTCCTGAAACCTCACGTAATCACGCTGAACGGGCAATTTTTCTTAGGGCCACAAGGCTCACTCAAATAATTTTTCAGAACAATTTTTATAAGTTTCAATGCGCTTAAAAGCATTGGAACTTTAACTTGAACCAATTTTTCGTTACACTGGGCTGCCTCCAGGCCTAGTTACCACTTAAGCCACATTAACCAAAGCGATTAATGGGTTTCACCTGCCCTCTTGGCTGGCCATGGCCAATTTTTGGGATGTACATTAGTACTGTTGATACAGCAATTTTTGTGGGCCCTCGCCTACAGTGTAATCAAATTAATTTTTAGCCCACCTGCATTACAGCTGACGTTACCTCAGCTGTGTTGGGCAATGCAATGGGATATTTTTATGTACCGCCGGTGGGTTCCAGGGAGCCACCCATGCTGTAGGTGCACACTGAGTTTTTAATACATCTGTACACTTCTAAAGAACCCGTCTGACTGGGCCATGCAGTGTGGGCCGAAGCCCACCTGCATTAAGCACGACATTACTACCTCAGCTGTGTTGGGCAATGCAATGGGATATTTTTATGTACCGCCGGTGGGTTCCAGGGAGCCACCCATGCTGTAGGTGCACACTGAGTTTTTAAGACATCTGTACACTTCTAAAGAACCCGTCTGACTGGGCCATGCAGTGTGGGCCGAAGCCCACCTGTATTACGCACGACATTACTACCTCAGCTGTGTTGGGCAATGCAATGGGATATTTCTATGTACCGCCGGTGGCTTCCTGGCACCCACCCAGGCAGTGGGTCCACAGGGAGTTTAACCTACATGTGTCCACTTGTAAAGAACCCCAGTCTGACTGGGGCATGCAGTGTGGGCCGAAACCCACCTGCATTAACCCTTTCCAGTCCACTGTGTGACCTGTGAAGACATTAGGGTTTAAGGCTGTACAGCTCCGTTGTTGGTAGACGTCCGTCGGGGTTCTCTTACTGTATATTGCCAGCCTCTCTGCTGTCGGAGCCTATCCTACGTGTCAGCTCATGCAGTACTGGCTTTAGCCAGCATATAGCGCCGTTGTATAACAGCAGAAAAAGAGTAAGCCCCCTAGGAAAACCATATACAAATTGGATTGGAAAGGGTTAAGCACAACATTACTACCTCAGCTGTGTTGGGCAATGCAATGGGATATTTCTATGTACCGCCGGTGGCTTCCTGGCACCCACCCATGCTGTAGGTGCACACGGAGTTTTTACTACATCTGTACACTTATAAAGGACCCCAGTCAGACTGGGGCATGCAGTGTGGGCCGAAGCCCACCTGCATTAAGCACGACATTACTACCTCAGCTGTGTTGGGCAATGCAATGGGATATTTCTGTGTACCGCCGGTGGGTTCCAGGGAGCCACCCATGCTGTGGGTCGACAGGGACTTCACAATAGGGAGTTGTACCTGCCTGTGTCTATGAATTAAAAAGCCCGGTCTGACTGGGGCATGCAGACACCTTGACA
Organism: Eleutherodactylus coqui; assembly: GCF_035609145.1. Taxonomy (NCBI): domain Eukaryota; kingdom Metazoa; phylum Chordata; class Amphibia; order Anura; family Eleutherodactylidae; genus Eleutherodactylus; species Eleutherodactylus coqui. The sequence goes on along the minus strand of NC_089838.1, from coordinate 190,100,886 downwards.
GAATGTGTGTGTCACATAGGTTCCCCATTGCTATGCCCACGTGTGCAGCTCCTGATGGCGGTGGCACAGGATTCTATTTCTCATTGCTTCTGTACAGCATTGTGGGCTATCGCTCCGCCACTTTTAAAGAGGGTCGCTGCCTAGCCGTGCCAACCTCTGCAGTGTGTGCCTGCGGTCCCTCGTCATGGCAGACGCAATTCTAAATAGACATGAGCGTGGTGTGGCATGAGGGCAGCTGAAGGCTGCCCAGGGACACTTTGGTGTGCGCTGTGGGGGGGGAGGGGGGGCGGTTGGGCAGCATGTAACCCAGGAGAAGTGGCAGTGGAGTGTCATCCAGGCAGTGATTGTGCTTTGTTGTAGCTAGTGTGGTGCTTAGCAAAGGTATGCCATGCTAATGAGGGCTTTTCAGAAGTAAAAGTTGTTGGGAGGGGGGGGGGGCACTCTTGCCGGTATTGTGGCTTAATAGTGGGACCTGTGAACTTGAGATGCAGCCCAACATGTAGCCCCTCGCCTGCCCTATCCGTCACTGTGTCGTTCCCATCACTTTGTTGAATTGCCCAGATTTTCACACATGAAAACCTTAGCGAGCATCGGCGAAATACAAAAATGCTCTGGTCGCCCATTGACTTCAATGGGGTTCGTTGTTCGAAATGAACCCTCGAGCATCGCGGGAAGTTCGTTCCGAATAACGAACACCCGAACATTTTGGTGTTCGCTCATCTCTAGTCACTACATTTCCTACTGTTGAGATATTTCTTTTTGGTGGTAAGGCCCTCCATGTGCTGTGGAAATTGCATAGCTTGTAAATATATGATGCATGCCTCTACTTCTTGTAATTCAGCAGTGGATACAGAATATAGGATTGTATATCATTTGTCATGTAATTCCATAGCCATTGTTTGTTATGCCAAGTGTTTATTTGGGTTGACGAATGTTGGCATGACAATAAGACAATCTTGTGTTGTTGACCGTGTACAGGATATACGCGCTGCAGAACTCTAATGTGGAAAGACTTAAGCCTATTCCTAAGCACTTTCATGAATGTCATGATTGTAACCCTTTGTATTTGAAGGTATGTGGGATCGACCATGTGAGCCTGGGAATACGGGGAGGGGACATAATGAAGGCACATTTACGTGATAGTTATATTAAAAACAGACTTCCCTCTAGGCTTGATTGAGACTGGGAGCCTAAAATCCTTTTTGTAATTTAAGATGATGAAAATTATGTTTTTAGTTAAATTGTGTTTTTGTTTTGATTTTACTAATTTGTTTATTTGTCAGTTTTTTATTATATGGTGGGATGGAATCAGGATTGGCATGTTTCCTTCAACGTATGTGGATCTCTTTGTCACCTTGGGACACATTGACTGGATGTACAGATTGACTGCACTGATTAAGGCCGCATGCACACAGTAGTGGAAGTAGTGGTGTTCGCACGTTCCTGCTTCGTCGCCATTTTTTCTTTACGGGACATGCGCAGTACAGATTTTTTTTACAGTGCAGTTGCTAGCTGACAATGTGGAATTCATGACCTGTCCACAATGGAAGCCATCCGTGCGGAGCCTGCATGAAAATGGAGAATGCTGCGAGTTTTCCTCCACAATCGGAAATCGCAATTCATTTCCACTAGTATGTAGGAAGCAGCAGATCTTCATAGGAAGTAGTGGGTGGTATTTGCTGTGGATTTGCAGTGTGGACGCCAACCGCGGATTTCACAGCAAATATCCTTCTGTGTACAAGAAGCCTTATGGTGCGTTCACATGTAGCTCATTAGTGTAGATTTTGTTTCAATTTAATTTGAATTGAAGGGTTGTAATCTGTTGCAGATCTGCACCAAAATCCACAACATATCATTTACGTGTGAATAACCAAGACTCCATTCACACAGGGGGGCTTGGTTGCAATAAAACCACACCAAAAAGTGCATCGGGAAAACCATGTGTGTTTTTACTATGTTTGTAGTAAAATTTGGCGAAAACCGCACCCAGTTTACAAATGCATTTTTTGGTGTGGTTTTCATTGCAACTGAACTGCCCTGTGTGAATGGATCCCCAGGGTGTATTCGCGCGTGGCAGATTTGTAGCAGATTTCCACAGCAAATCCGTTTCAAAATCCTCACCGTTTAGTGTAGATCTCTGTGTGGATCCACAACAAATTTCACCATTTCAACTGAGTTCCAATGAAGAGGTGAAATCTGCTGCAGATCTGCATCAAAATCCATGACAAAATCCACAATAATCAATGAGAGCCGTGCCTGCAGTTACAAGCGCCGGCCACTACATGGGAGGTTGGCGGGGAGACTTCCACTCCAAATACACAGAGGTCAGAGTGAAAGCCCGTGCGCGACCTCCTATGTAGTGGCCGACACTAGTAACTGCAGGCACGGCTCTCATTGACAGCGTGGGGCTGTCCCTATAGGGATGATCACCCAGATTGTAGGCAGGGTTCCCTTTGAGGAGGGGAGATATGCAGTATACATATTTATACCTATGGTACAGGAACCATTTTAAAACTGTAGCCCAAAATAATACCTCTGGAGGTGCTGATAGGACTTCTATAGGGGCTGGTAGTCATAATCAACCCCTAAAGAAGCTATATCAGCCATGGTCACATATGAACCACTGCTGCACTGACCAGGTCATACAGGAGCCAGTTGCTATAATGTGAGAGGATGACACAGAGTGGAGCATGATGCCAAGGAGGAAGAGGGAGGCAGAGCCATATTAGCAGTGGGGCAAATACACGCATTATACTCAGCACGGAAAAACAAACTCAGTCAGTCAAACAGAGTCAGTCAGTCAGTCAGTGAGGGCTTTCCCATTGTTATATATATAGATTATAATAGAGGAATATCCAAATTAAAAAGTGAAAAGCAAGAGGTTTGTTACAGAGTTTCCTGTATTCTCTGCTATTTGCTCCTCTTGATGATTATGGTAGGCTGCTCCTGGTTCTTATAATCAAGGAGCATATTGATTTAATAGTTTTACGAATTTTGGAAAGGGTGAATGTCTTTTCTTCCAACCTCACTCTGTCTGGAGTTTAAGCTTTATTCAAGTTCCCCAGTTTGATCAATATGAATGTCTTTTCAGCCACAGATGTGATATTAGGTGAGAGTTGGATTGAGAATGGCCTGACCTCTGGTCTGGGTTTAGTTTGGGATGCCACAGCATCTGGCATGGCTCATGGTGCAGGCTATCTTTATCATTTGTCTAATGAGTAATCTACTCTACATATACCCTCCAGATGGACACCACCATTGGACTATGTAGTCTGTGTGTGGCACATGGGAGACATGTAGTCTTCTTCAGCTGTTGTGGACTACCCACTGGCTGCTCGATTTCTTTCGTAGGAAGTTATGGTAAAGAAATTGCTGCTACATCTATTACAAATCTTCGAGCCTAGCAAAATGAGTCTAGAGCTGAAACAGCCAACATGCTAATCCACTGAAATACATTTACCGGTATTATTATTTTAAAGAAAAATTGCCATGAGGAACTCTATGTTATGGTGTCAATGTACAGGCGAAAGTCAGCTGAAGCAGGCCAACTAACCAATTATATATATATATATATATATAAATATATATATATATATATATATATATACTGGTATCCTGCCTATACCGCGATGGTGGATGTTAGGGGAAAGAAGATCCGTGTCTGTTAAATTTCAACACACTAAACCTTTGTTCCTGGAGGAGCTGCTATCTGAGGAGTCTGACTGGCTTATTCCCCTCTTCCCATTGAACCCACGTGTATGCTTGACCAAGCCATGTGTACATGTATACGGGAGAATTAAAGGAATAGCTGCCGCTAATAGTGCATGCAGAGAATAGTTAATAAAGTGTGTAGGCAGCCTAAGTAATATGCATTATATTTTCAGAAATTCTAGTGATGCCTACATCAGTGGTCCACTGAATACAGGTAGCAGAGGGAATTATAACTCTGCCCCATGTGCAATGTGCATTATATCATTCCTAGTAAAAGTACTCAGTACAAATTGTACAAGATGCATAGAGACTACAATTAGCTTATTTCCGAGTAATGACTATAAATGACTATAAAAGTCAGGGGTCATATTAGGCTCTACTGCAGATGTCTTCCTTTCGGCCTTGCAAGTTTATGTATGGAACAATAAGGTCTATAAATAATATTGAATTTGCTTTAAGAAGGGCCAAGTTATATACTGGGGTCAATGTGGATCCTGAAACATAATTCTGGGAAACAGAAAAGAAAAGCTTAAAATTGTTCTTAGCTCCACAGGAAGCATTGGGGAGGGGTCTCTGATGAATATTTTGTATCATTCATTTTTCAGCTGAAGAACAAGTTTATGCGGTATTTCTTCACACCTGACAAGCTGTCTTAAGAACAGTTGTACTAAACGTTATTAATGAATTGTAACCATGAATTGGGGAATTTATTTTTTCAAAATAGTAAAGAACTTCGAGATGGAAGAACATTCAGTCAGCTAAACTGAACTCAAGAGACAGATGAGTCATAGTAAAAGTCAGGCCAAGCCTGGTCCATACAATGAGGTTTGATGTGGCTGTGTGTATGGAACTCTTGTTATTACATTTGTGCAAGGTGCAGATACTGTGCCCCCCCACAGATGCCTCAGGGACATCCAACCCGGATGCTACCATAGCCTCCGAAGGACTAGTTCACACATATACATTTAACATTGCATGAAACACAGATCAAGGCCATAATATAACAGCAACAGAGAAAAAGGGAAGAGGAATGCTAACCCTCACCAAACAGGGGTGGCGGACTCTACCTGCAAGTGCAAAGATCACCCCGATCAAGAACCTTGAGCACCTAATCTGTTCATAGAAAGAAGATAGGGAATATAAATGAGGCAGATGAAACAAGCGGTACAGTAGCAGGACTAGATGCAGATATATGAGCCCCGAAAGCAACAAGGATAAAACCCTGCTACTGACAGGAGACTGCTGATACAACGAGGCGCCAGCACCCAGAGACAGGAAGGGCCAGAATAAATGCATTACACTGATGACCAATTGGCCCTCTGGGAGCGCCACCAAACCCCCCGTTGATTAATCAGCCTGCACACACAGTACCAGAAAGTTATCCGGCGCCGAATGAGCCAGCCTATGCTCTGACACCTCTGTTATATGGGCCAGGGCTGACATTTTAGACTAACAGTGGTCCCTAAAACCGTGGAAGTAAAAGACGAAAGCGCCAGCAACGGACAAAAGAGACTTGGTACTGACTGTACAATCAGAATATCTTACAGAATATGTCAGTAGAGCAGATTCCACATCGAGAATGGATGTCTGATTGCATTTATAACATGTTCATCTTAGTAAATAGCTTTCTGAAACTTTGGACGATCATAGTCCTGCTCTCAGCTGAGAATTTGCTACAATTGTATCCTGTTTAGGAAATAGTTTTAGGTCAAGCTCACACGAACGGGTCAGATTCTGCAAGTGGATATCCACAGCAGAAGACCTGTGTATGACAGCGGAAGCGAATTACGTATGCATGTGGTTTTCTGCGCGAATGTACAGTGTTTGACATGGAATGACATCAGAAAGTTGTCCAACCCCCTGGAAACACCCTTGTATCGCTCAAGCGACCGTCCAGGTGACATTCTCTTGTGCTGTTGTGGTGAGATGTTCTGAGAGCCATGACTTCAGAATAGAATACTGCTCTCTAGTCTTGGCGTGTTTATACTACCTATTTAGGAAGTAGTATAAACCGCTTAAAACTTCCCCACCTAATTCTTGTGGAGGAAGAGCCCAGAAGAGCAAGCTGAGGTTGTAGACAGCAGTCTGCATGGTGTGTTGCTCCACAGACTGTCATGCATTGTCTGCCCACAAATTGCTGCTTTCTTCCAACCATTTGTATCTGCTCTCCTAGCAATGTCATTGTGTATGCACTGCGGATTGAACACATCCATAGAGAGCAATGCAGCTCAAACGCACAGAATCCATGGTTAAATAGAGCATGCTTTTATGAATATTACTGCGTACCATTCGTGTGGATGGCAATCGCAAAACCTACACTTTAAATCCGTTCATGTGAGACCGGCCTAAGTTCCTGTCCTGATAGTTTGCTACAGTTTATCAGAGTATGTACATTTTATTAGCATGGATACTGGGCTATTAGCTTACAAAAAAGTGGCATTGATTACATGAAAACTCTAATAACTTCTAGTCACCCAGTGGCAAAAGTTGAGAGAATTAAGTTTGTTGTACTTGTTAGGGCGCTTTCACATGGCCCAGAATTTGGCCGCAACAAGAAGCAAAATCTGTTGCTGTGTAAACCCGCATGACTAAATGCAGATTTTGATGCAGAACTGCTGGCAGAATTAAAGGGGTTCTGTCACTAAAAAAGAAAAATGCTCTACTTATCTATTTCTCCCCCATCAGTCTACTTACCAGATCTTCACCTCCCTAATCTTCTCCTGTCTCCTGCAGTCCAGGGGGTCACTTCACCTCCAGCTGCCTGATTCTTCTCCTTCCTGTGAGGTTACGTACATTAGGTTGACAGTCTGCCAATGTAGGTTATGTCACAGCTCACAGGCCAGCAGGAGGACTGCCTATCTTCTTCAGAGATTGCTCATGCGAGCTGTCTCTGAAATAGATTACAATTCCTTCCTAGGCAGTGAAGCTACAGCACAAGGATGTGACCTTCACTCACCCAGCAGGAAGGAGTTTGTGATGAGCAGCCTTCATAACAAGCTGGGCCCAGCCTGCAGTGAGCTGACCTGGGGCACTGGAGAAGCTCAACCAGGAGAAGATGTGATAAGGAGACAGACAGGGAAGGGATAGGTACGTTTAGATGATTTTTTTTTTTATGACAAAACCCCCTTAAGCAATTTTCAGTTCCACATCAAAATCCACATGGAGACATGAATTTTGTTGTGGAATTTTCCACAAGAAAATCACAGTTTATACTTATCTATACAACCTCAAAGTGGAGAAATGATTATGCAGCCAGCCCCAGTGGGAGTATAGGAGCATAATGCAAGCTGATTATACATTGCACTCAAAAATAAAGGAGTATGCTCCTAAATTCCTTCAGGTACAGGAATATCTGCAATATCTGGAGAACAGAGCATTTTTGAAATAAACAACTTATGGGTGAGTGCACTGTTTTTCGATTTCAAACACATTAAAATTCCCGGAATGGAAGTACCGCAATTACGGTAATATATATACAAGTATTTAATTTTCATGAGCACCACACAGATGAAATGAAGAATTACATAGTTTTCATTAAAATAAAAAGAAAAATCTATGGGCTTATCTTAAACATGATATTTGAGAATGGGTTTCTAATTTAGACCACCCTTTTAAGGTTATACGTAGATATTACATACCCTTTAAGTTGAAGTGCAGCATCCTCATCCTCACTGATCCGACGCATCATGCCACAGTTCTCTAGAGACAGTTTCTCTAGCAGATGAAAGTCAACATCATTGCCAATTCCAATGCTGAATAGACAAAACTTTTCACGAATGGCATTTTTAGTGTTTTTCAAGATTCTGCTAGATTCAATTTCCCCAATGGTAGGTCGCCCATCAGTCAAGAATATAACCAGAGAGACACTCTTCTCATGCTTGCTGTTATTAGCAAGGTAATCATTTAGGAGGTTTGATGCAGTCTGGATGCCACCATTTATATTTGTACCTAAAATATAGAAATGTTTCAATATAAAACACATTCCATGCAAAACCACAACATATAATACTGAAAAAGCATATTACGCTTTAATCATATGTTTAGGAGCTTCTTATGAAAGGCAAATCAGATATACTTTAATACCATCTATTCTTCTCAGTAAGTGTTCTATTGCAGTATTACGCCAGCTGCACACAAACGGGTTGGATTCTGCATGCGGGAGCTCACAGCGGAAACCGACCCTGTGCCCAGCCGGCATCCGCATGTACCTGTTTTTTTCTCTTTTCATCTATAGCGTGGATGGTCACGGCGAGCCGCCGTCAGACATATGTAGTACACATTTTTTTTTAAACGTTTATTTTTTTCCATGCCGTCGCTAGGCAATGATGCAGAATTCGTGACTTGCTTGCAATGTCAATCGCGGACAAGCCGCGTGTCGGATGGTTTCCATTGACTTTACTGGACACCGCATGAAAATAGAGCACGCTGCAATTTTTTTCTCCACTCATGGAAACCGCAATTTGTTTATGCAAGTGTGCAGGAAGAAGAGATTTCCCATAGCATGCTATGAGCGGTATTTGCTGCGGATTCGTGGTGCGGACGCCGACTGCTGATTGCACAATGCAAATCTGTTCATGTGCAGGCAGCCTTATTTGAGAGAGCTCTATTTTTATTTTTTTTCCTTTTTTTACCCCAAAACAAAACTTTTTAAAACATAAATTTCCTTTTAAGTTTATGGAACTAGACAAGGGAGGACCATAGATTACAATAATTATGTTCTAACCAATGATGGGCCCTATGGTCTTGTGTTCTAATTGTGCTTGGACTCTCAATTGATAAATATTTACTCAGAATTCATTAATAAAAACAACCATGTTTTGAGTAATATGTATCCAGTAGAACAACTTACATAGTTTTTATTCTTAAGGGTAGGTTCACATGGCGGAATCCATGTCAGATTTTTCATGCGGATACCATCTCTAAAAACTGTGGCAGAAATCAATGGATGAGGGCTCCTTCACATGGCCATATTTGCGCATGTAATACGCAGAGAATAGAACCCATTCTCTGTGTATTGCTTGCATTTCTCTAGCATGCAAAAGAGTAGGGCCTGATCTATTCTTGTGTGCATTTGCGCACCAAAAGTCCCCGTATAAATCTATGGGAGATGCACAATTGCAATAAACGATGCAATTCTGTGAAAAAAAGAACACATCTGGAACTCATTAGGCTAAACAGCCATGTAAATTGAGGTGTGTTCGTCTGCCGCGCACAAATGAACATGCCCTGCGAGTGCAAAAAGTACAGTAAAATATGCCAATACATGCGCAAAAAGCACAAATATGTCGTCCTAAATTGGGGTTTTTTTCGCGACTCTGCAAATGTGTACCCCGAGATCTGCACATAGACTTAGCCCTTTTGCAATAGGCAAAGCTGTGTGCGGAATTCTTGACATTGATTTTACATGGAATTCAAGTGAAGAATTGAGATGCTTTTCTGCACATGAATTTGAAATCCACCTCTAGGAAAAATCTATGCCTTAGGGCTTATTCACATGGGTGTGTTTTAGTCCCAGTGATAATTGATTTCAATGATTTTGTTTTCACTATCAGGATTCTCTTACTAATAGTACAGGCGAGAAAAGATAGGACTTGCCCTATCTTTCCAGCACATAATTAATACTACATGCGGGAAAGAAAGGGCAGGACCCATCTTCCTGTTCTTTTTTTTCAAAATCCTGCGCTATGGTGCAGAGTTTGAATGGCTCGAGAAGGAAAAAAAACCCTGTTTATGCGCAACTATGCTCCGTAGTGGCAAGCGTAGTTGCGCATATGGCCATATAAACTACGGCATGCATTCACATTGAAGTGATGAGGTACAGGTTTGCAGTGGATTTGATACGTAATCCATGCTGATTCAGCATCAAATTTGCAGCAAATTTTCTGCCGTGTGAACATATCCTAAAAGGTTTTATCAAGGTTTTTCTGTTCCTATTGAGAATATTCTTTTTGACGTTGTAGGATTAAAACAGTAATAAGAACCAGAATTAAACTGACCCTCCTGTTTCGGGACAAAATTCTGTCCTGGGGCTGGAGGATGGAGGTGGCATATTGTCTGCACTCAATCTTCTCCCATTTTCGAGTAGCCAAGATAGCCACAGCCATTTTATAACTAGACTATGCATTGCTCTGTAATTAGCCAGTGCGGATCATGTGAGCAGTGCTAGCCAATCACAGAGCAGATATAGTGCACTGGTAGTCTAACAATGTGTAATGGGTTAATAGGTAGTCTAAAGAAGGAGGCGGATGTCTTGGCCCCCGGAAATGGGATCAGAACCAGCACAACAACGGATCAGATTTGAATACTAAGTGCAGGTATAGAATTTTAACGCAAAACTCGAGGGTTGCTTTAAAATCTAATATTTAAAGGGAATACCTATCTAATGCGTAATGAATACCGGTCTAATTCAATGTATTGCACTGCGCACTGATAAAATTGAATGCGTTAAATGGTTGATGAGAAGCTGAATTGGTTACCTCCTGTAGGTGACAGGCCAAAGATAAATTTTTTTGCATCCCGGATGTTGTTAGGAGTGACTTTTACAAGCTCATTTGGCTGCCAAACTTTGATTCTGTTGGAAAATCCTATAATATTGAAGTGATCGTCAGGCCTCAAGTCCCGAAGAATAGTAAATAAAGCTTCTTTAGTCTGCAGGAAAGAAGACATTCAATTCAAGAGAAGAACTTATAAATAAGAGGGAGGCAACGGATTCCAACTAAAGGAGAAAAAAATATTACGTCAGTATTAGAAGAACAATCCAGCAGTTAGAACGGGCACAATGGGCATCTATACAACATGCCAGACATTTCCAACGCACTATGTCATACTACAGCGTCTCCTGTTAAATCAGCACAATCCAGGTTGAAACTTTGCCTTCCCATGCCAAGGACTCATACATGTGGCTGCTAGTTCTCCGTCGTTGGAGCATTCTAGAACTAATGACTAAGTTACTGACAGATTTTTCTTAGGGACATTGTGTGTAGTTTTTTTCCAAAGCTAATACTACATACAGTAAAAACAGAAGCTGTGATGTGATGTTCACACAGGGCAATCTGGCGTAACAAAAACCCAAGGTGTTAATACACCCTAAGGGCTTCTTCAGATGGACATTTTTGCACATGCAAAATTTGTGTGTGCAATACGTAGAAAATAGTACCCATTGTTATTAATGAGTTCGTTCTCATTACCCTTTTTTTGCGGGCAGGGAAAGAAATGCAGCATGCTTTATTTTTGGGTGTATTTCTGCACCAAGGGTCCCCATAGAAGTCTATGGGAGGTCCACAAATGCGCACTCAATGCGCGCACGAATGTATATA